>NC_089858.1:15418748-15423748 GCF_036373705.1 Amia ocellicauda | reverse complement strand
CCCATAGCTGTGATATCTGAAATGCTCATATTGGATTGTTAGTAATGATCCGTATTGTATTCTTAGTTCTGAAATTAAAGGTTGCTGGCTGTAGCCCGAGGACATCGGTGCGAACATGCTTTGTGTCTCAATGTGTTCTTCTTCCACAATCAGCATTTCTTAATAAATGATGGGTTGTTCCACCACAAGACACTGACAAGCAACATGCACACCTTCCATTAATTGTTATAGAAGCAGTGACCTATATTTGAACGCCGTGCAGGCAACACGTTAACCCTTTCCTGTCTTTTGTGCATTGCTCTGATGTGCTTCCAACCACACAGACACAATGGGAGCATGGCCTCACCACAGCTTCCTGATGAAGGCAGTGCCATCCAGGGGCAGTGCCTACTGGGCAGTTTGCTGGTGCAGGTGTTTAAGTTTTGTAAGTTCATAGTGCCAAGATGTTATTACAGCTCCTCTGGATGGAAACATCAGGCACATTACTTAAAACAGCACACGAGAAACATCTGAGTCATGGTGTTTCAAATTAGCAGCTCATATATTTTTTTCATAACACTGTTATGCACTTAAACTATCCCCATAGAGGCAGAATGAGCAACTTGTAAACTGCTTATGTTTTGGAAGGAATATGGCCCAGTTTTAGTTTTTATTTATTTATTTATAAGTCCTAATGATACCACCCCCAACCCAAGCATATTAAAGTGTCAAACCTAAGCCATGCAATTACATACATTGACTTGACCATAATGTTAAAACATTTGTGGTAAGCGCAGCACAAGGCCATCTCGACAGTCTGGGTTTGTGTGGAGGAGTGCAGATGGCCGAGAGCAGGGATGCTGGGTACAGATATGTGATGTAAAAGAAATGCTTTAAATCAGTACACAATCCAAAGACCTCTCATAAATCTACTAAATGGGCTAGGGTGTGGGTTGTAAAGCACACCTGCAAGACTTATGTAAGTCTTATTAAACCATAAATTGCTAACATCAGCCCTTGCTGTGCTGCAGCCTGGGAGAATAAATCTCGGAGTGAGCTAGGTAAAGAAGGACACCGCAAGTACAACACAGCCTTGCCGTTTTATGATAGGCAGACAATAACACACTTGATTATAAGTGACAGCTTAACATCTTCTGCAGCTGTTTGGGAGGGTTGGGTGGCTGGTCAAAGGCTTACGCGCACCTCGCGGTTTATAGGCGCTGCCCCCCCAACCCCGTGACCCCACACTCCGACTCATGCCCCGAGCCCGGCTTGTCGTTCTGCGTCAGGCCGCAGGCAGGAATGTCAGTGAGTCTCCCTGTGGTTTTAACATTTCATTTTTTAAATAACACAACATGTGTCTGCAGAGCCTGACCTGCATCGCACTGAAATGCAATCGTATGAAGTTTAAATCATTGTCATTAAAGTGCATATTTAATACTGTACTCTTCGTGGGATACAGTTGCACATGGGGGAAGAAAAAAAGTTTGACTGCAAGCATGGAAAGTCTTGAACTGTAGTAACAAATAGTACAACAGGGATAGAAATCTGAGTTTTATTTCACAGTTTCTTTTATTTCTTTTTTAAAATACATTTTTACTTGTAAATTTCTGGGTTGCTAGATGTCCTTCAATTTTGTTATAGCTTTACACACTCCAAATGTTTACAAGAATCTATGAATGTACAATCTAAAAAATGTCAAACCAAATATGAAATATAGGAAAACAGGATGGATTACTTAGAAGTGAAACATGCCTTCAAGTCAGATGTGAGCAAGAAGACATTTCTACAGTAACCGCCCCCCCAACTGGCAGTGTACCCCACTTGGAGTTACCCATCGCTGTCTTCTAACCTGAGAATGGGGATGTGGCCATATACTTCCTTGGTTCGGACACACTGGCATTTCCACGTGTGTTCATGAAAGGGTTTGACCAAGTAAATTAGCAGAGCGAGGGTAAACAGAGTCTTTAAAGCACGTAGCAGACTTGTAATATTTGAAGTCTGGTTTGCATGCAAGTGCACTAATACAGCACACTGCGAGCGTTTGAGCCCTGTGTGTGCATGCTGCCTCTGTAGTTTACACATGCCTGGTGACAGCCGGCTCCACTCTGGTGTTTTAAGAGATCTTTTTGTTTTCTGAATCTTTATGCACCTTTGAGATGAAGAAGTCTGTCAGTGCCGCACATATCATTTTTAAGGTTATCTTGGCATATCAATAGCATAAGGCACACTGTATTTTTCAGGCTTAAATGTTTAAATAAAACTGTGTGTGTACGTGCAATGATAAAAAAACAACAACAACAACAAAAAAACACCTTCTGCCAGACACGCATGTAAAACAACACCTTAAAGTGTGCCTGTCTCTTGATAACGTATGTATATATTTGTATTTGAATTATCAGGCAGTATTTAAAAGCTTTCCATTATTTACTTTACGCGCTAAACACACAAAACTGTTCCCATTTAATTGTTATATATATATATATATATATATATATATATATATATATATATATATATATATATATATATATATATATATAGCGAGAGAGAGAGAGAGAGAGAGAGAGAAAGAAAAAGAGTTTATATTCAGGTTTTATAAGTAAATATGCAGTGAATTGTGCTATGCAGCAGAGTGCCTCAGATATTTACTCTGGCTCTTAGTACGCAAACCTGTTTCATTATTTTTGTTTCTGCAACATTCAGGCAGGATGAGACCCTCTGCGATTGAGACTCTGTCCTTCAGGCATGTCCTGGGGTGAACAGCACGACTTCAGCTGCATAGCTCTCCACTCCACAAGCGCTCAACAGGGCCCTCCCCAGAATAATCAATGTACAGCAGAATGAACAAACTAATAGTTTTGGAGGTAGTGGGCTGGAAGTAGTCTATGTTGTTCTGCTAAACTGCCAAGTTATAGACTAACATGTGAACCGAACAAAAATGCATTATCCGGGCTTGGCTGTTTTACTTTTTAATGAGTGTGCTGTATATTGATGTGTTGTTTCTGTTGAGTCTGTGGGACTGTGGTGTGAACTGCATCGACCATGCAATCTGTCCTGCTGGGTGCTGACCGGGGAGTCAGATTCTTGACACATTAGAGGAGGACAGTGATGCCATTCAGGGTAACAGTCAGAATACAGGACTTAATAAAGCCACACACACACACATACATACATAGGTCTGTATTAAATCAAACCACAGCCTTACCTTGACGGAGGAGATTTTCATGTCAATGACAATGTCATTAAGTGTAATTATACCGTTATTACAGTGTTGTTACAGTATACTATGTTGTAGCCACAGATATTAGGAAAAAATAAGTACTGTTACATACAATGACTGTGAGGGTAACAGATAAGCTGTGAATTTGTATGCAGACACACTCTACTAGACTGACCTTAATAGACAGACATGCAGAGAACCAGACATACAAAAATTCCCAGACAAACTGCAGCCTGTTAGAATCAGTACTTAATTTACAACATTTAGGCCTCTGCTTTGTTATCATTCATTCAATTGGTTTACCAACATACTAATTGTAGAAAAACCATACATCTCCAAAATGAGTTCATGTTTTCCATTTATTTTGAAATAATCATTTGGTGTTAGTTTGATCTAAAAAAACACAAAACAGACTATCAACCTTGTTTACATCTTGCATGACGGAGAGATTTTTCTTTTTCTGCCTTTGCTCCACCTGGAATAATCAGCAGCATCCCCAACACCTGCGCTTCAATCGCTTTGACCTGCTGAGGAAATGAGCTCAATTAATGACAATTACCCTCCAGGTGACAGAATACAGACATTAACTGATAGGCTGCTATCAAAAGAGACAATCGGTTTTGCGCAACGATAAATATGTAACAATTACAGCTACAACACAGTGGAGAGAAAAGTTTGCATAATTGTAGGATAATAAGTTTTGTGTTTGTGCCCTAGTTAAAAATCAATTAAACAATCCTGCCAACTAGAATAGGAAAAATTGATTTCACTGGGCGAGGGCAATAACAACACAGATGCGGGATGCTCTGGAGGTTATGAGTGACTTTGGTCGAATTCTTTTGGAACACAATGATGCTTGTCTTCTATTGTGCGAGCAGTGTGCTGCATTAGGACATGGATGTTGTGGTTGTTCGCCATCGTTACTTGACACTCCACAGCAAAGCAGGTGCTTTATTTATTAGTGTTGTTTCATTCACTGGCATTTCCTCCGGATGTTTGGCCGCCAGTCTTTGTCATCGCTGACATGGGAAGGCTTTGGTCGGCAGAGAGGACCTTTGACAGCAGGTCACAGGTGGATTTATAATGCCAAACAATAAACTAGAAATCTGAGAGGGGTGTTTTGGAAGGTGCTGGACCTCCAGACAATGAAACCATATAAATTATATTCATCCCACTCAGACCAGCACACTGAGTTGTTGCATCTTAGACAAGGTACCCAGACTGGAATAAATATAGTGCAGGTAGGTCAGTTGTTTCCCACAGATACTTCACGATGGTCTCCTCCAGCAGGTGGTGTTCAGGGAGAGCGCAGAGTTTGAATGATAGACTGTGTAAGAAGATGTGTTCCCCAGCCATATGAATTGACTTCCTCAGGTATATAATACAGCATTAACCCTTTTTCTGAGAGATGCAGATGTTTCCCTGTGATCCCGTATTAGCATAAATGCATTAGAATATGAATTAAAATTAATTTTGGCTTTCCCCTCGATAGGCATTAATAGGTTTTTGCCGCTCTATCCAGACAGAGCCCGCCACTCCACAGTCCACACCTATTAATATTAATACTGTGTTTTATTTAAAGAGATCGCTTGGCTGAAACTGTATACAGAATATTATTAAAGATCACGATACGTTTCTCATGAGAGGTACAGTTGAATGAATACATTAGCTTGCTGTTGTGATCTGTAAAATTCAATTTTTATACAATAAAAACTTATTTTCAGAAAGCTGGAAGATAAACAGACGTGAATGGGCTCTGTCTAAAAGCATTAGGGTGTTGGATTTGCATAGAAACTCG
>NC_089858.1:15401248-15413748 GCF_036373705.1 Amia ocellicauda | reverse complement strand
CCCATATCTTCTGATCAAATGTGATGTGTTTTATTTATCTGTGGGGAGAGGCCTACTTATCACCAGGAGCGCTGCCACAATCGGTACAGTACTGGGATTTCCGGCACGTCAGTATTTATTCCCAGACAGGGCTCTATATGAATTGCCTTTCCGTTGGAGAAATAAGTTACAGAAAGTAATACGGTAAGAACGGTAACTGGGTCTGCACAACACATTTAACTCTTTGTCACGGGTCATTTTTGCGGGATTCACTTGCAAAGCACCAAAGGTGAATCAATACATAAACTACAATTATTATTATTATTATTATTATTATTATTATTATTATTATTATTATTATTATTATTATTATTATTATTATTACTCAATTGCTTAGCAGACACCCTTATCCAGAGTGACTTACAATTGGTACTACTACTAATACTACTACTACTACTACTACTACTACTACTACTACTACTACTACTACTACAAGTAATAATAATAAACCAGGAACATTCCCTGGGACTTTCCCTGCAAACTTTTTACCTTCTGTTATCATTATTTACTTTTGTGCTTTTATTGGACTAATCTTGCCACTGCAACTCTGATTCAGTTGCCTTCACCACTTAGGTGACAGGGGGAAGAAAAGGGCAGTTTGTGTGTTTTTCTACTGAAACCTGCAGCACAGTGACTGAGAGGGACAGAGGAACGCACTAATGATTTGTAAATTGGTTCTTGTTACGTGACAGGTTTAACTTTTGCTCTCTTTTTACATAAACTGGGTTTCAGCCCACAGCCTGAGGCGCTCTGTGTCGAGCTCCTAACCTCACCTTTCACTTGCATAGCCCCGTGTATGACCAGGGACCCCCAGCTCCACTCGCTTGCATAATAAAGAGAGCATGTAGCACCAGCATACTGATCAATAGGGCTTAAACCTATTGATGATCTTATTGAGGCGTCCAGTGCTTTTCCACGAAGGCTGCAGTAGTACAGCAGCAAAGTGCATTTGAAGACACACAGAAAGGACAGTGTGTTTGTGTTCTGAGGAAAAATTGAATTTGGAGGGGTAGTCTGGGAAACTCATGATTATTTCCACATTACACAGATATTGCCAGGACAGGTATTAAGTGCAACTTAATTATAAAATGCAAATAAGAGCAATTGCAATGTCTTTTGAATGGTTTCAGAAGTGGTGAAAGGGGTTTATCTGATGCCACAGGATCTTCGTCTGTGTTTGTCCTTAGTGATTGTTGGACTGAGGATCAGTTTGCTTACCACCCACCCCGCCCCCCCAAAAAAGGAAAAAGAAAAAGAACAGTTAATTTTAGGCACGGGTGACCTAAGTAACTGGATCTCTTAAACAGAAATGTCTGTTGAAGAAAAAGCAAAAAGTAGAGTTCACTTTTTAAACCACATTACTTTGTCCCCACAATCATTGTTAGGTTAATTGGATTTGTAGCCAGTTACTCGAGAGAAAAATCTTCTCTTTATCGTCGAGCACTTTAATGGATTCAAGTTGCTCCCTGTTTTGGATATATGACTTTTTCTTTTATTGCACTGTTGGATTATTTTAGACCACTGCTGGTCTGAGAGTTCCGCTTGTAGTCTTACTATTTTAATGATTAAACATTAAACTTCTATTGATTTGAACTTTTCTTGTCCATTGATTTAGTCTGAAAATTAGAAACGTATTATTTAATAAAATATAATTATTATTTTATTAAATATGAATATATATTTTTTTGCTCATTAAGACAAATCTGATTCCAATATTATGGAATTATAATTAAAATAATAATATTAATAATAACACTATGATATCAACTACGTTCTTTAGTATGTGTACAGTCCATCCTAAGTAACGTCAAGATGTCATCACACCGGAGACTGGGAGCAGCTGTGTCTAGAGACTGCAGGTAGAGAACAGTGGGGCAATTACATTTACCCCCTTGCCTTTCTGTAGTGGCTCCTATCCTAGCTGACCCGTCTGACAAGGGGGCTGACCCAGAGAGGGATCCCTGCTCCCCTTCCTCCAGTTTCTGATCCCCCCCAGCCTTCCCCTAGCAGCGCACAGTCAGTCACTCCTCCACAGTTTAATAAATAAATAAATAAATAAATAAATACAGCACTATGGGATTTATGTTTTTTATAAACTTTGGCACTGCTTTGAAAATTGAAAGATTTGTGTAAAGAAACTCCAGGTTCTTTTTGAAAGCTGTAGCTCAAAGTTGATAATTGCTTGAAGTGATTTATTCAGAACCGTTTTATTTTATATTTCCATCCGAACGCCGTGTCTCTTTCTTGCTTGCTGACAGGCTCTGTCAGCGTTTTGTGATGTCTGCAGCTCTTGTCTTACAGCAGAGCATCACACGGCGCGTTACGGCGTCCTTACAAGCTCTCTAATATCTTAAATGTATTTTTTGAGTCTCGTTTTCAATGAGATCTAGGAGACAGAGCTCCCAATGACAGTTACGTGATACATTCTATTATAAGAATCTACAAGACAGACTGGCAATTAAATGCGTTCAGAGGCATTGTTTGCAGTAGGTGCAGTGTCGTACACGCTTGCTTATTGTGCTAATTCTCTCTGCGTTCTACAGCCAGGGGTCTTGAGATTTCACTATTCCTTCCATGGAAATTCTGATTAATTGTTAAATTGCAAAGACTGATCAAAATGGCACAGTGCGGCAATGGAAACAACTTAACTTGGCTGTCAGATTTTACATGCTAGATGAATAGTTTCCAGAGCGAGCTTTTGAGTTTACCTTTAACCAACCCTCATTCTGTCAGGATTGACGATTCATGAATTCCTTTCTTTGTTATTTAATAATGCCTCGAATAGTTCCACCAACTTTAACAGTACTGCATCTTCTCTTTCTCTGCATTTCTTCCACTGTCTGGAGTATGACATTTCCTGTCTCCTCCTTCTCCTCTCTTTCCCACCTGCAAGTGACCAAGACTTCATGATTGCATGCAAACCTTGTTGTGAGTTTTAATCAGTAGCGTCTGACAGGCTGCTCTTCTCCTTTCATTAGGAGAATAATCCAGCAGGTCTGGTGTGCTTGTGTGCCGAGTTACTGTTGGGAAATTGATTGCTCTTTGTTAATGGCAGATGGTTAAGAGGCAATCTGAGCTGACACTTGGCTGTGACCTGCCGCAGGAGCAGGAGAAGGAGAGAGGTTTTTCCCACTTTCTTTCCCTCCTTGCCAACTGTCCGGGGCCTGAAAGAGATGCGCCACAAATCAGAAATCTAGCTGATCACCCTGCAAGTGGACACCGATATCAGGGTGCTGAGTGAGTCCTCCCACACACCCAGCGATGCCCAGGCGCAGCTCACTTAAGACCCTTGTTGTGTTAAACTGTGCGTATAGGAAGGCACCAGCATTAAGGGCTAGATACCTCGGTTTCACCCAGGCGAGGGGTTGTCAGTGGGTAAGGAGTTAATAAGCAGCTGTAATGCTGGTAATAACAAGCTGTCCCTCTGACCGTCAGGAGACATGTTTGTATTCCACTGAAAAACAGGCGAGCGCACGGACACCAAAATGAAAAGGAAAGGGAGATGATAAATCGGTCGAGAGGGACTAGCTAGAGTGTCAGACCTGGGGACCGTCTTGGCCAAGGGGAATTCTGAAAAATATTGACCTTGCATTATTTATACACCAGTATTGGCTACAGCCCCTGATTCCACTGTGTCCTTTACTGGGGATAAATAATAATGAGAAGGAATAAATGAGACAGACAGAGAGAGACAGAGAGAGAGAGAGAGAGAGAGAGAGAGAGAGAGAGAGAGAGAGGGAGAGAGGGAAGGGGGGGAAACGAATAAAAGAAACACTGGAGAGGGGTCACTCGGTGTCCATTTCATGCTGAGCAGAACAATTCTGTAGTATAGATTGGGTCTCCTGTTACACTGTCAGACTGAAAAATCCAGCACCACAGCAAACTACCGGGCTAGTAAGGGGCAATAAAAGCAGAGAATTCCCCCAAGAAGGTGTTTAGCATGCATCTCTGGCAGGTATTGCAAGAATAGGATGCTAAACGCAGACACAGGGGGGACATTGAGCTCCTGCGATTAAGGTGTTAATAGTCTAAGTAAATGCCAGGGAAGGAAGGAGCAAGCAGGGTCAGCTATCATTTCCTGAACTAGATGTTCATTTTCTTATGGCTGTCAGGGTCTGGAGTGGGGTAGGTTGGGGGCGGCAGTGTGTGTGTGGGAGGAAACACACACTCGGCTAATTAAAATACAAGTCACTCCAGGAGAGTCAGGAGAGTGCAGCATCTCTGGGAAGAAGCAGCAAACAACTTTCCATCTCTTTATGTATCAAACAGTCAGCATTAGGTTTTCATTTGCAAAGTATGTAAATGTAGCACTCTACTTTGAGTATATATATATATATATATATATATATATATATATATATATATATATATATATATATGTATGTGTGTGTTTGTGAGTTTTGGCTGGGGTATGTGATTTGAAAAAAACAAGTAAAAACATCAGTGTTATCGGAACAGATATAGGATGTCACCCAGGTGCTATCATAATATTGCAGATCAGACCACAAAATAGTGGAGTGACTTTAATCGGACCCGTCAGCAAGCAGGTGTCACGTCAACCAGCGCTGTACTCTGCTCTGACATTGTGACACTTTACCATTGACCTTCCCACGCTTACCCACTGACCCTGGAAAAAACGATGACTGGTAAATTGAGGGTTTCACTTTCAAATGCTTGTGTTAAGTCCATCTGCACCGTCCGTATTTACAGCTACTACTACTGACATTTCTACTAATGCTGCTATGACTGTTTCAGCTCCTTCTAGTAACGATGGTGCTGCTACTAACACTGCTACTACTACTTTGCCTTCGTCATGTGTAGATTTTAATACACGATAATATTGTGGGTATGTTTTTGATCAGTAAGAAATATTGTTATGAATGGCAAAAAAAAAATGTTTTGCAAGGCAGCAAAGGTCATGTTAAGGAATAATGTACAGTTGTATGGATTTTGGAACCATTTATTCCAGCATTAGACCTTTAGGGGCCCTGGTGTTCTCCCAGAAGAAACCGACACTAAACACTGCACCCCAAAGAAAGACTGCAAAAAACACAACACAATAATTCACGTTTTAATGTAAATATTACATCTTATTCAGAAGTGACAGCATGTATAGTCACCCATCTGTAATTATTAATAAAAACAACAATAACAACAACAACAATAATAATAATAATATCAGTTATAGTAATCTTCACAACTGCATTTTGTTTCTACATCTATAATGCCTATTTTTTGGCTGTGATATGGAGATTTTGTGGTACATTAGGTACAGTCAATGTTATCTGCATCTCTGGGATCTGAATTAGCATTGCCTGAGGGGAGAGAGCTGTGCAGATGGGGTTGAGTCAGAGTCAGGCAGCGGGACGGACTGGGGTCCACGGGGGGGAAGGGGGGACACACTGGGGAGTGACACCCTTGCTGGCCACGCTTGTATCCTCAGGACCATCCATGCTGTGTGTGCCAGGGAAGACCAGCCTGCACCGTGCCACACACCTTCCTCCTTCCCCTGCCTTTTGTCAGCCCACCGAATGTGACAATCACAGGCTTCCAGAGACAAGGCTTCCTAATCCTATTATTGCTCACTCAACAACCTGGAGAGAGAGGCAGGATTCCGATCGAAAACAACAGCCAAAAGAGCAGCAAGGAGCCTTGCCCTATTGCTGTGGAACTGGGTTTAGCTCTCGCACAATAGGTGTGTAATTTAAGGTTTTGTTAAGCTGAAATCCAATCACATACATGACTGGTAGATCACAGAAAAACACAAGGGGTAGAAAGAAAGAGAAAGCTCTACCTCACACAAACAATCCTGATGCAGCTCACTTGCTTTGATGCTCAGTGTTCACTCCACAGTGAGATTAGCCTCACGCAAGTCTATCTGTTCAGGAGTGTCTGCACCTCGGATTTTCACAATATACAGTGTATATATATCAGTGCCAATCCAGGAATGCATTTAAGAAGCCCCTGACCTGAAATTTGATCTGTGCTCACCCTTTATCTTTGAGCACCTCTTTGTGCTGGAGAGAGAGGCAAATGCGATCCAAATCGCCCTTGTTTATGGATTAACACACATGCTGTTTAGCACAACCCCACTAGAACACATGGACACACAGTCTCTGGGCCATGTGTGGCTGACAGCAGGTCTTTAATAACTGCACACTGAGCTGCCAACATTGCTTACTTACTAAATCAAATAAGAACATTTCTAATGATTGATTCTTGCGAACATTATTAGTCCACTTGTTTTATATTCTTGTTGGCTGCGGTGCTTGTGTTTATGGATATCTCCCTGGATTAAAGAGTATTGCTTTATTTATTTTTGAATTTCATTGTGTTTGAAATATGGCATGAAAGCAAGAACACACAGCCTTGCCTAGCAACATTTTGAGTAAACAGCTGATCAAAAGCAGCCATGCCATTTTTTTGTTATGTTTTATTTTCTATTTTATTCTTTATGTGTGACTGCAGAGTTTGATTTTTGAACACCAATAGTGCTTTAATCACACACACACACACACACAATGAATATTTGAAAGTTCCTTGTAAATTGTTTATATTAAATAAACATTAAATAATGTGGAAAACATATATCACAGCTATTATTGTGCAAAGTTTAAACAGTTTTAGTTGATTTCCAAATGTTGGAAATCCATGGTGGATTTCAGTAGAATATATGTTTTATAATTAACCTGATTACATAAAAGACTGTTTAATAACTCATTCTTTTCATTTAATACACTGCGGGTGAAAAATAATAATATAAAAGCTTTTTCTTCTAAATAGTCAGAAGCATCTCTTACATGAGAGGGAAACAGTTGCAAAATTAGATATACAGACAATGGGAACACACAAGAGCTTGTTTTGTATTAACATCATTGCTTTTTTGGGTTTAAGACATATATATTAATATTTATATACACACAGAATATGAAAGAATAAATCCAGAAGAAAGTTTGAAATAAATATTTCCTACTGTGTTCTAGGCTATGTATGGAATGAATTATGAAAGGAAATATATATATATATATATATATATATATATATATATATATATATATATATACAACAATAAGTAATTTGCTTCTCTTGTACACTGCTATTTATTCATACCTGCACTTTGAAAAAATACTACTAATAATGTTATTATTAGTAGTATTATTATAATTATTATTAATAATAATAACTAAACCATAATCATAATGAATGAATTAATGAATGTATTTATTTACTGATTTAGCCACAACAGAGAGTTTGTGCATTGAGTGGCAGTGTTTCCTCTCTTCTCTTCATTGTTTATTGGTGCTGTATTCCCGGTGTCCTTCCTGAGGGTTCCCTGCAGTAATCTGACCTGTCCCCAGCAGTGCGGCCTGAGAGAGTGATACCAGCCTGAGGATTTACAACTTCCCAATAGGTTTTAAAGTGTTAATCTTCAAAGAGATGCAGACTGTTTCCTGCATAATGGCCTTAAAGGGGATTCAGATCAACCCGGCTTGGTCAGGGGTTTATCAGCAAATAAACTCCCGTCATGTGATTGTTAGGAGGCAGGTTCTGATTGGTTCACGTAGGTAATCCGGGACCCCTCTCCTGGCAAATATTCCTAATACTTTGTGTAAAGTTAAACAAACCAAAATCCAGGCCCAGGGGAGATAACAGCGGTTTCAAACTGACACAGTACCTCTGCACCTACAATCCTGAGTTTTGTTTTGGTTGTCACAATGTGCTCTTAGTGTGCTCTGTGCGTGGCTGCAAACAAAAAGAACCCACACAGTGTACATGTAGTATCCCCATCACACGCCAATAATGGGTCCCATTAACAAAGCCCATGTCATGCCCAAGGTCTAAGGCATACGTGTACACCATTATACTGTAGCCTCTAAGACAAAATAAAAAATGGAATAGCCCAAACCAAAGTTGGCAATCCAGTTTCACCTTGTTCACATTCAAACTGTAAATCTTTCTGTCCATTTAATGTTTTTTTTTAATATCAAATAATGTCTGTTTTTCCTATTGAATATCTAGGGGGAAGAAATCAATATTACAAATGGAGATACATGGAATGAGAAAACCCTGAGAATATTGGTAGCTGTAAGGATATCAAAAAAAGTTAAAATCAGTATAAATATTTTCAGCAAAACAAAACAAACATTTACTTCCTCATGTATCACTCAGAAAGAGCAGTAACAAAATAAGTGTATTAAAAGGTTTAACTCAATTAAACCTCCATATCGTTTACCATTATTAGCCTTAACTTCATCGAGATGCAGTGCTTTAATGTTTAAGTGTTATTACAGTTGACAGTAATAGCTCTTTTTGTAAAACAGTTGTGCCGTGCATGTTGCAATCAGCTGGGTATCCACTTGTCTTTTTCTTCATTTTCATTTGAGCTGTTGATCTTCAGAGAGAAAGATAGAGAGAGAGTGAGGGGGGGAGAGAGAGAGAGAGAGAGAGAGAGAGGGAGAGAGGTGGGGGGTGGGGGACACTGGGAAGAAAAAATAAGAAATTTTTTGTAGTTGTGTAATTGTAAATGATTACTGTATTTAGGCTGTCAGACATTTTTTTTCTGTAATTTTCTCTCAAATGGCGGTGGAATTCAAATTTTCATTGTTCTGGGGCCAAAAAGAACTTAATTCCTCTGAAACGCTATTGATACTTTCAACCAGAAAGTATGAAATATTAAACGGATTCATTATATACTCAATTTGCTGTTATTTCTCATTATGCACAGCTATTTTTCCACTTTCTTATTGGCACAGCACTCCCTGTCTTATGATAGAGCTCTCCTTTATTATTTAAATCAAGGCATAAGGGCTGAGCTCGAGAAATAATTTCAATCCTTCAGCCTAGTTTGTAATTCTGATTGGCAACTCAATATACACAGGCTGGGGGAAGCAGTAATAATGCCTGTGACAAAGAATAATATTATCACCCTGTTATTGTTTTTAAATGAATGAATAATTGCTAAACAAATAAAATTCCATTAGATGGTGGTACTGGTGCCGCGTGGTGACTGGTAAACCTGGCCCTCTGTATTCGTTATGTTGTCAGCACAGCTATGTAAATCTATTTGACATGTTTTCATTTGGATAAAACTTTAATATTGCGAGTGTGGCAAATCGGATGCAAATGTTGTTTTCATTTCAAGCTGATTTGAAGCCCCTTTTTTCAGCCAACATATTTTCCTGGAAAATCAGGGCTGGCACTGACAGCCATCTTTACGGTCACAGCCCAGCTCCTGCACTCCCTGTGAAGGCTGGGTGAAGTGTCTCTTTATCCACACGGATAATTACAACCACACAGGGCTCTTCTGTGCAGAATAATAGGCAGCCGCCCGCGGGGTCTTCTTCTTCTTACTCAATATTTTTTAAATTTCAGTCAGTGATTTGTAAATTAAAAGAATAAGATCTTGTCATAAAAACAAATTGGGAATACTGAATATCTGTCCAATAACTTACATCAAAATGAAAGTGTAACAAATAATAAACAAAGGAACAATACAATGTTTTTAGACTTAAACATATTAAATTCCTAAAACACAATTTACAATTTACATCCCTTTACAATAATGGTAAAGTGAAAACACTTGAATAATCTATGTATATGTATGTGTGTATGTATGTATTTATATATATGTGTGTGTGTGTGTGTGTGTAGTGTCTGTAGGGTTGTGTGTGTATAATGTTATATTTGCAAGACTGCTATAATATTCAGGGGAATAACTGGGTCTTTTGTACATTGTATGGTGGGCAGCATATGAGACCAATAAAAGACTGGCCTTTGGGTCAATTCTTAAAGGATGAAGGAAGGAAGATATAATCATACATAGACTACAGAACACATTTTTTTGCGCTTTCTTCACATATTTGGAAGTGGGGAGGGTAGGAAGGCTTTATAAGTTTAATATTTTCAGAGTGTGACCTTTGTCTTTAATACAATGACTTGCCAATAATGATATATTGTATCTTTAGGGGATATGCAGCATTTTAGCACATACCTGGACCGTTGGAGAAAAGCAGTGACTTCAGGTTATCCTTATGTAACTCGCAGTTATCCATGTGGTCCATAATATCTTTGAAAGAAGCATATATTAAGAAATGAGTGCCTTGTGTCAGTGGTTTTGATGCAATAAATAATGTACGAGCCTTTTGGAATATTTGAGAAAACAGAATCTCGACACAGCCAAATTGACTCTGACAGTTCTGTACAAACTGCCGCACTAATGTTCCGTTATTGCCACAAACCACATGTGAAACGCCAATGCCCTGGGAACTGGCGTTTCATGCTAAGAATAGGTAAAACAAATTTACCTAAGCTTGAAGATAAATAATAATGGTTAGCAATTTGAAACCATTTTGTACAATTTAGATAATAAAACCCGTAAATTTCATACCTTTTGATGTCAAATTGTTAGCAATTTCCAGGCCGAGGAAAGATGGGGGGGATTGGGGTGGAGGGTAGGCAGGGTGGGGGAGCTGGGTGGGTACGTGTGTTTTTCTTTCTGTAAAGATAAAGATGTACAATTATTCCCCATTATGTAAACATTCAGATGTATGTTGGAGAGGCATTATACAGATAATCCATTGCAGGTTTTCTTCAAGTCACGTGGGAATATTGCAAAATGGGTTTTTGTCTGCTGTGCACTAAGATCTTAAGAGCAGAATTTAGAAGTGCCGGAGCTAGACTGAACCCCACATGGGGTAGCCGCTTATATAGTGTGTTTGCCAGTGAGTGTATGTCTTTTAATTTGCATCATATATTCATTCATGTCTGTAAGGCAGATAGTCACAGTCTGAAAGTAATTTTAAGTTGTTTTTTTGGAAGTATGTTGCTAAAAGTGACTAGACTGTATTATGATTATTATTGTTGTTGTTGTTGTTTTATAAATATTAAAACACATATATATGACCTCTTATTTGCCCATTCTGGTGAAAGGCCTGCCCTCCGTTGAGATGAACCCTGTTATTTATTATTCGCAGGGAGACGCAGGTTAAAGCAGGACTTCTTGCTCATTAAGTCAGTATTCCTATGAATGCCAAAGTATTTGTTAAACCGCATGACAAAAAAACATCTCTACAACAACAGATGTGCAGTAATTAGAGAGGGGCTTAAGTTGTCTTAGAGAAGTGTGAAAAGTGATCACTAGCTGAAAAGTTTACAACCCCCCCTCCCCATCACAGCACACACACACACAACTCCACCCCTGGCCCAGATTCAGTCCTCCAGGAATGGGGGGGGGGGGGGTGTAGCGAGTAAGAAAAAGTCCCTGCCTTTGGCTTGTATTAATTTGAAAAAGCGGTTTAACATAAAAATCTAATTGATCAGACCTATTAGCCATTCCAAAGTGAGCACAGGCCCATTATGGGCTATCTATCAGCATGGAGCCTCCATAAAGCCATTAACACCTTTTGTTGTTCCCCTCCTGTTTTCAAAACGTGCTGAGAAGTTCAAAAAGGCAAACTAGGCAATCTGTTAGCCTCGCTTAGACCTGCGAGTCGTGTCACCTCCATCGCCAGCAGTGCTCTCTGTGCTGCTGAAATACTGATATTCCTGACACTAAGTAAGTCTTTATTTACTTATGAAGCTGTGAGGCAGTTAAATTAGAGCTGATTAGGGAGGTGTCAACTCCTTGCTTTGCCGCAAGCAAGGTCCCCACATGACACAGGCCAACCCACCACATATTGATGCACAGCCACTGGCCCTCACATTTTTTTTTTCATTCTTTCTTTCTTTCTTTCCTACTCTTGCCCTCGGCAAATTGGCAAATTGTGTTACTTACATGGGTACACGTGTTAAGTGAGGATCAATTGTTTGTTTTACAGGCTGCTAATATTAAACAGTGGGAGAACATAATTAGAGTAGAGGCAGTCTTCTCTATGTGGAGACAACAAAGAGGGAAAATAACTTGAAATCGAAGGAAAAGCTCAGGGAGGTATCGGCTGCAGATTTGTATGGGAAATTAAAATAATAAACCTTTCAGAGGAAGCTTTGGATTCAATAAAGTTGTCACCGGTGTCCTACTGTGCCGGCTTGGGTTTTTAGCCTTAAGCCAATATTTAGTGTTTATGCTGAACCCAGGAAAGTCAGGGATGAAAGTCTATAATATCTGATTATTCCCATTGCAGTTTTACAAGTTTGCTTTGTTCACATCAAAGGCGTTCTTTGAAATACCTACTGTAGGCTTGTGTCCTGTGCTTGCCAGACAGTCCTTACCGCGCAACTTGCCAAGAAATCGCCTCCAATAGAGTTAGCTGTGAAACACTGCCGGTCTCTCTCTGTCTTTCATTCTTAATTTATTTAATGCTCCTAAAGAAACATTTGTTCACAATTTTAAATTAGCAAATCAATCACATATCCCCCAATACCAGGGCAACTTTTAGGCAACTGCAAACAGAAATACATGTGCAGTAAGTGATCTTTTCGAAGTCACTGATAGAAATTTATTTTTAGCATATGTTGTCCTAATT
>NC_089858.1:15348748-15398748 GCF_036373705.1 Amia ocellicauda | reverse complement strand
CAGGCCATTAGGTCCCATTTCCTATTCAAGATGTGCTTGTGGGGCAGTCGCTCAAGTGCAACAATGGGCTCTAATGAGTTAACGCTCTTGCTTCTGTCCCACACTTTTATTCTCCAGGTCCTGACGGCTGCAGACTGCGCTGCCCTGGCTGGCCTGTTTTATGGAGCATTGTAACTAGATGCAGCTGTGGGTGAAAAGCCGGGTGTAAAGTTAGTGTGGGCAGAGGAAGGTTACGGCAGGGGTCAAGGGTCAGCACATTGTTGTTTTGCCAGGCTGAAGTATATATAAGAGCCTGTAAATGTTATTTATCTCATTCAGTTAAGGAGCCTCTTCCATGACCCCCTTGTGTCAGAACATTAAGGTAGCCAATTACACAGTGAGCTGTTTGAATGGGGTTAATTTTTCTGTTTTGTCATTAAGTACTCCTTGATTGGCAAAGCGCGCATAATTGGTCACCATTAAGGGCTGTAAAACTGTTGCAGCGTTGGAAAAGTGATTTCTGAATGAAGACAGATATCTCTCCGACTCATCTTTTCACAGAACTCCAGTTTAAAGTGAAATGAGCTGGGGATACAGCAAGACTAATACAACTCTCTTTATGTCTTTGTTGCTGCTGCTCTTTAACCAGGTCTATACATCCAGAAATGCCCACCCTACAGCTCAAGAGCCAACCCCCTATTCCACATACCCATCCCACACACACACAACCACACATACAGTGCCTATAGAACATCTACACCCCTTTCAAATTGTTCACCCTTTGTTACCTAATAGTCTGGAATAAAATGCATTAAAATCGTTTTTTTTTTTTTTCATTTATCTACACATGCTACTCCATTCATCCTACTCTTTCAAGTGAAAAGAATATTTTAGAAATGTGTAGACAATTTATCATAAATAAGAACTGAAGTAGCTTGAATGGATGCATGTCCATCCCCCTTGTAATAGCAAACCTACATTTGCTCAGGTGGTCTTGAGTCAAGATGATTATTAAGAAGTGGAAGGTGTATGGCACCACCAAGAACCAGCCTAGATCAGGCCGTCCCTCCAAACTGGATGGCTGACAGAGCAAGAAGGAGACTGATCAGAGAGGCTACCAAGAGGCCAATGGAAACTTTGCAAGAGCTACAATGGCCAAGACTGGTCAAACTGTGCATTTGACAACAATATCCCTAGCACTCCACAAATCTGGCCTATATGGTACTCAAGAAACCCTGCATTTAATTGTTTGAAGAATGCAAAAAAAAGAACAGTCAGGAGATTCTGTAGCCATGTGGCAAAAAGTTTTGTATTCTGACAAAACTAAAACTAAAACTATTTACCTAAATGCAAAACATTGTTTGGCACAAACCCAACACAGCGCATCACTCAAAGAAGCATGATGGTGGCAGCATCAAGTTATGGGAATGTTTCTCCCAGGGACTGGGGCACTTGTCATGAAAGAAGGGGAAACGAGTGAAGTATATAAAAGTCCGTGAGGAAAATCTGTAGCCCTCTTCAAGAAAGCTGAAAGTGGTACAGAAGTTCACAATTCAGGATGACAACATCCCGAAACACCCAGCCACAACTACACTGGAGTGGCTACGGAACAAATCTGTAAATGTCCTTGAGTGGCCCAGTCAGAGCCCCCACCTAAATCTATCTGGAAATATGCGGCATGACTTGTAGACCGCTGTCCATCATCGATCCCCAAAGAACGTGACTCTCGGTTTTAGTTGAGGCCTATCCCAAAAGACTGTAATTCACAGCTGTAATTGCTGCCAATGCTGATTCCATTAAGTATCAACATGGGGGAGTGGAGGCTTATCCAATTATGATATTTCAGGTTTGTATTTTTCATATATATATAGACTGTACACACAAACTCACAGGTAAACACTCTAACACATTTTTAGGCACATAAAAACAAACACACACGCACATACGTAAGAGGCTTGTGTTTCCTTTGAGTCTTTCATGGACTTTCCTGGAAATTCAAACAAGCATACAGAAAAAAAAGCTTCAAGTCCCAGTACATTTGACACCTGCAGCCAGGTCGGATTGGCTGCAGTATGTGCCGGAGCTGACAGGGTTAAAATGGATTGCGGTCTGAGGCGGGTGGCAATCCTATCTACTGCGGGCCATCCCTGGCCCTGACTGACTGACTGACTGACTGACTGACTGGCATCCAAGCTGTAACCTGAACTAAACAAAAAGGCAATCGCTAAAATCAAGCTGACCCTTGCCACTCTTTCCTCCTTTGACTCAGTTAATCTTAATTGAATCAGCTTCACAATAGATGTTGACACTGAGAGATTGCACAAACCTGGGAGGCCCGGCTGGATGGAGAAGAACCCTGAAAAACTCCCTTTATTCATTAATTTGTCCCTTCGCTTCCATTTTCCTCATCCCTCAATGTCTTTGCCAGATAATGTCCCACAGAGAATTTGATCTCTCACTGTGGTCTTATCCATGGGCCTCCAATTTTTCAGCCATGTCCACCTCCCCTTGCCCACCCCCCCAAAAAAAGGAAAATGACTGTCCTTTATTATGTCCAATAGCTGCGATGACAAGGTGTTTTCAACATCAAACACTGCAATGACTAATTAAGCGGGCCCCCTGACAGGAACAAATTAATATGTGTTAATTATTCTGAGTTTGCAAATGCAGGACATCTGAATTTGAGTAATTCCAGCTGATGTACAGAACAGATATGACTTCTGTTACAGCGTGACCTCATTGCACGAGGTGAGGGTGACATGGTCAAGCTAGTGTTTCTATAAAGAATTATATATAGTGAATTGATACACCAGAAAGACAAAGGACAGCAGTGAACTTTCATTCAGTTTGACTGATATTAATGAAACTACCAAGTCTGTGGGTGGTACCTCTATGGATGTGGATAGGAAAACATTAAACGGGGTATTCCTAAAAATTATTATGATTATTACATAATTATTAAATAATAATAATAAATATCAAGAGGTTCAAGGAACATGGCATAGTTCAGCCTTTAAATACACTACTAAGTTATTTAAAAATCCTCCATCTGAGTGCCAGGAGCTGATACACATTTCTTTCAGTATTCATCCATATGAGAAGCCCAGAGAGATCCACAACTGCAGGCCACTGTTATTAACGGAGAGGAGAAACTGCAGATCGCCACGGTCCTAGAGTGTCCTCCCTGGGACGCGTTGGAGCCAGACAAGACGCAGACACATCCCTGCATTCAAATGAAACCTGTAAAAGCTTTGCTTAAAAGACGCGTCTGCTGCACTTTAGGAAAAGAGAAAAAAAAGCAGAACAGTGTAAGGCCAGTGGTTGTGTGCTCTATTTGATCATTTCTGTTTCCTCTGCAATGTAGATTCTCTGTTCTCGAAAAGAGGAAAGACACCACATAGTGCCTGCAGGCTAAATTCATTCATTATGCATGTACATTATTCATACAATTATTGATAATGCTTTTCATAATAGTGATTATTCATACATTAATTATTGCAGTTACTAATGTTAGTATTAAAGATATTATTATTAATGTTTGAATCATTTGAATAGTAATGTGGTCCCAGTAGTTCTCCTCTGTCATTTATTTCAAAGCAGAAGATATTCGATTGAAGGTAAAGTGCACTACAGAGAGCATCCACGTGCTCTGTTTCCAACAGGCCCTCTACAAATAGGACTTACAAAGGCCTACTTACTTCACACAATTCTTACATGAATGCAAAAGGCTTTGCAGAATTCCGTAAACAGGGTTTGTCGCTGTTGTTTTTGTTAGAGTGTTTTAATTTCAGTTCGTTTTAATTGTTGCAATCATGCAAAACAAGGCTCTGAGAGACTTTAACTTGACATGTTGAAAATAACAAGACAGTCACACAGTGAACCAAAATACAGCACAAAACAACTACAGCCAGAGGGGTGAAGGGTTACGCTACAATGTGCTTGCACGGGGAGTTTGTTGGAGAACTTAAATATGCAGTCGGTAAAGCCTTTATATTCTCACATTGTTGTATTTAAATCTAAATATTCAGAACAGAAAATCCATTTACTAACATCCAAGAGCAGAATATATTTGTTGGTTGTTGTTTCCTCACCAACACATTGTCTGAGGTTTTGCAATTGCAATAAAGTTCGCAATGAATTTGGGTTAAAAGTCAAAGTTAAAAAAGAGCAGTGTAGTACTAATCCAATAATACTGTGGTGGAGGTCAGTGGTTTGGATGTAATGATGTCTGTGCTGGATTATGATGCAGCTGAGTGTGGCAGAATGCAGTACTTCCGCAGCAAAACTGCAGAACTGATTTTTCTTCCCTGAGAAAAGTGGATTTAGATGAGTGTTTGGTGCAAGTGTATTCACCCACTTCATCCACAGTCAATAAATAGTAAATCTATTTCTAACATGGGGGTTATATCCCAGGAACTCGGTTGTAACTGACCTTTAAGTTGGCAATTTAGTGAAATAACATTATCATACCAGGACCTACTACTTACCATGAAACACTAGATGCCTTATGGGTGAGGGTGCCGAATGTGTTTCCAGTCTAGCAGGCAGCACGGCGATGAAAAGCCTTGGACAGCGCAGCCCTCACAATGATCAAGTTACCTGTCTATGTGTTACATTACAAAAAAAGCACATTTTCCCCTCATAATCGGCGGTAATGCTGTTCTCATCGATAGGATCTGAGAATCCCTGTTCTTCAGAGGCCTGTGTTTTAAGGCTGTTTGGCCAGTAATTGTCTTTAAAGTAGTCTTTTAAAGCACTGAGTGATTTTCATTGCCAGGTGGGCTGAAAATAAATTTAGCCGTTTGTGATGAATGCGATGCGTGTGAAAGCGTCTGTTAATGAGAGCTGTGGAGACGGGAATTTTCCTGAAATAGTTGTGAGGAGCTGAGCAGCTTAATATAACTGCCCTTTTGCTGCTGCTCTCTCTCACACAGTCTGAGCAGGGTCGGTTTTTATTAAAAGCAAAATTAAAAATCTTCTAAATAATTGGTCGTTCTCCTCATTGTACATTTTATTTATTTATTTATTTATTACACATATTTATTTTAGTTTGACTTGGGAATGTGTTTCCACTTTGTGTTTTTAGCTTCTTTTTCTTAACATCTAATTTTACAGAGATCCTGCTTTTTTGTTACATTATCAATTGTTTATATGCTAACTATTAAAAAGTAGCGAGCAATGAACATACTGTGAACTTGACTACTAAATCATGTTATAAAGATTCATTAATGGTTTATAACTGTTGAATTTAAATGTTATACTTTAATGAGTCTGTAATTCATGTTTTAATGCATAACTAATGGGAGCTATTTAGCTGTAGAGGGGCATGGAAATTAGCTGTGAACTCCTGCCAGATTACTAGTCTTTTCCTCAAAAACAACAAAAACAAAAACAAGCAGCCACAGATCTATGTTATATGCTCTGTGTTTCAGGATTAAAACATGCATATTATAATTTTTTCTAACGGTACAGCTAAATTTGTGAATAATTTATTTTGCTACATGTATCTTAGACTATGGAAGGTAACGTTGTAACTGTATAACTGCAGGAAGGGTACGGGTGAATATAATGAGTTTACCACCCGAGGCCCACCACTGCTAAGTGCCTCCCTCTCAGTGGTCTTCACACCCCAGGGTCCGGCCTGGTGTTTCAGGTAGGCTTTGTGTGAAACTAGGCAGAGACAGGCCCAGGACCTCCAGTACTGAAACAACAGGCCCCCAGACAAAAGCCAGCAATGTGGAAAGTGATGTAGGCGGCTCAGTTTTGCCAACAACACCGCTCTCCTGTCTCCTTCGCACACGTTAAATCTCCCCTGGCAGTCCTTGGGAGAAGTGTATTGTTGTCAGCTCTAAAAAACAGATCTGTAATTGAGCGTTGATCCTCCTTTAAGATAAATTCCATACAGTAATTCCTATAAATCTTGCTCTGCCAGAGGCAACAGTTTTCCTGTATATAAATGGCATCTGGGATTTTTATTAAACAAGGGAAATTACGCAGAATGATGGGGCTTCTTTAATTAAACTAATTAGAGTGTACCATTAATAAAATATAATGGGAGCGAGCTGTTTACAAAAGCAGTGCAATGTGAACTGAAAAGTGGGTTTTATTGTGTGTTTTGGAAAAGATTCCCATGTGGCTACTGTTCTTACAGGACTGATATTTCTTCATACATGCGTTCAGATACGAATACACAGACACAGTGAATATAATAATAGTTGGAGTGGTATTTAGTTACACAGTGCAGGACTGTGGTATGGTAATGGTATGTAATGATGATGTCCAATTGTGAACAGATGCAAATGGACTGTTTTAAATGCTTAAAAAAAACTGTTCAACAAATGTAATTCAATCAACAGCACATTTTGAATAACAGTAATACAACAGAAATAATGCAAGCATACACCAGCAAAAGATGAAAAGAACGCCCAAACCAAAAATGCCTGCAGTGTCAGTATTGATTTGAAAGAATATGTGAGCAGGCTGTCAAAACTTAAATTAGTTTGCTGTTCGGAATTATTATGTATGGTGCAGCCGATATGCTTGAGAAGGAAAACAAAAATCCAATATACATATATACCTGTGTTAATGTGAGTCAGAGCCATTCTCGGGATTTACAATGATTCAACCAATGGAATTAAATTGCCTCTGCTGGTTTGATCCCGTACATCATTGTAAGCTGCTTCATTTACTGATTTCCTCCCGGGGGAGGGAGAGTGTCCTGGTCTTCCCCATGTCACTCTGGCCCTCGTTGTGACCGCCTTGAATACAATAACTTCTCCAGGGCAAAAAGACAGTGTCAACAAATTATTCTTTCAGGGTTACAGTGCGTTTTATGCCCTTGTATTTCTTATTATTTTGTTTCTAAGCTGTCTTTGTTGTTGTTGTGTTTGTTTTGTTGTGAATGGACCTCCCACTGACAGTCAAGGAGACCAAGGAACTCCAGAGACATCAGCCCTGGGCCTAAACAGATCCTCAGAGCCTCACAGGGCTGTGCGTTCAAGTAATGGCTGAAACTCCATTCTACTTTTGCCTTGAGTGTTTTATCTCTGTTGCCATCTTGCTGGAGTTAAGAAACCAAAAAATGTAATGTCAATTAAACATCTCTGCCACCCAGCCTCCAAAACCTTGAAATACCCCCTCCACACACCCCCAGCTCCTCTTGCTCCCCTGCCTAGTTGCAGTTGTGGGAAAGGCTTTTCTCACAGAGAAACACAGGAATCCTGGGCCTTGCACCTGGTGGCCCTCTGTAGGTGACTAATCTCCGAAGGGGCAACCTCTTTAAAGCCGAATATTGAATGAGGAACAGACACTGACCCCGGCCGTTCACTGACATTAATCACAAGGTGCTGGGGGACATTTTAGTGCACTTGCTGAAAGGCACTGTCTTTGCCAGGCATTGATCAAACAGGCCACAGGTATCTGCACATCACAACACATTAATCAAGAGCTGCGTCCTTATCAGTGCGAGGGGCTTGAATATGTAAATTTGATTCCCGCCATTGATAAGGCCGCGTGGAATTATTTTTGGTTCCCTTCCATCAGGTGCTGATAGAGAGCTGCGAAACTCGAACAAGATGAAACATTATAGCCGTGATTCAGACAGCTGTTTGTGTGTGTGTGTGTGTGTGTAAGCTGTTTGATAAGAAACAAAATGAATAAATAAAAGCCCCACAGTGTTACGAGTGTGCGGACGGCAATACAAAGAGCAGAGTTGTTGGAGAGTGGGTGTGTGGGTCCCTGGCTAGAGGAAGGGCACAGGTTCACGCTCTGTGCAGGGATCACCTGGACACAGCCATCAATCAACACCTGTCTTCAGTCTGGCATGCATGGGGGCCTCTCCGCAGCCTTAGATATACAACCCAAGGTGCTTATTACAGAGCCAGAGAGGCAGAGGGCCTGGGAACAATGCAAGCCTTTACCCCCTTCAAAATACTTATGATCTCCCATCAAAAGGCATGGTCAGTAAGCAACAGCAGCTATCTCTTCTTCTCTTGTGTGTGTGGTGGAGAAGAAAGGGCCAATGAAATCGACGATTCAGGCCCTATGTTTTTAAAGTCTGCTGTCTCAACTGTACAGTGTATTTACTTTTTCAAAGGCCCTGAGAATGACTCATCTAGGACACAATTATTCCTGTGCCTGACAACAGGAATCCTTCGCTCAATATCACCCCACGCCTGTGAAGCTAGTCCTCCATTACTGCGCTCAGCACAGTGATCCCGGGGTCGTGTCTCTGGTTCCTGCCGCAGATGACTGAAGATGAACTCCCAGGTTGTGGCGTCACCTCACTGGGACCCATAGCTCTATCCAGGTGTGTTTGCCATGGAGAAAGCCTTTGCAATGGAAAGTATTGACACTCTTAGGAGCAGCAAGTATCGCTCTAATGTTTAACAGCACTTACAAACAAACCGGGCCCATTATCTTATCAGGCGTGTCATTAGGTGTGATCAGGAAAACTATAAAAAAAATATTAGCTGACAAAAGATTCTGTCAGATATCTACAACAAAATAAGCCACAATTGGATTGGAAGTGATTAAAGCCAGTCTATAAATAAATATAATTGTGCACAGATATGCTTTGAATGATAAGGGAAGGTGGCAGGTCTTACGGGCTGACATGCTTATTGCGTAGATCATTAACATAAAATAGCAACTGGCCCTGGAAGTGGATGGGGCTCGAGGAGAGCTTTGCATAACAGAGACCTAAAACAAACACAGAACAAAAGGGAAAAATGCACAAGATTTCACTCACCTGCCTCACAATTGGGCAAGAGCCATTGACAGACTTGTACAACGAAGCCTGTAGCTACTCCTATGCAATCCCTAACGTATACATAACCTGCATATAACCTAGGGGAGGTTTTCCAAACATAGCAGGTCTGACTTCACACCAAGCTCTGGAAACAGGATATTAATAATAATACCAGCTAAGTTCAACTGTGTCAGGAAGTGAAGAGTTAAACAGGCTTTAATGGCTTTTCTCTCTCTCTCTCTCTCTCTCTCTCTCTCTCTCTCTCTCTCTCTCTCTCTCTCTCTCTCTCTCCCTTTCTTTCTCCCCCTGACTTGTTTGTTAGAGAAAACTATGTCTGCACTGATGGGTTTTTCAGCTCAATCAAGCCGGCGTGTCTAAATGTTCTTTACACAGATGTGATCCTGGAGTTTAAAATGATCGTCAGCTGATGTAAGTGTTCATCAGGATCAGAGGAAACAAAGCCGAGCGCAGGCGGCAGTTTAAAGGAAACGCTCCTGACTTTTAAGTGCACGTTATCTCATTTTCATACCCTGGTGAATGACAAGAGCCAGCGCCAGCAGATCTGGGAAAGCTTACCCTAACATTTTGTTATGCAAAGATGTGAAAAGTTTGTGTCTCGAAATATCAGAACAGAAAATCCTTGTTAAGTACAGCTCGCTGTCATAAACAGTTGCTTTTGATTGGCAAGCTTCACAGTATGTGATCCAGCATTAGGCTCTTTCACACATTTAATACCCCATATGTTACTGGAAGACATTGCATACCACATGTGACACTGACTTTTACTGACTTTATCATGCTTAAATCTCCATTTAATTACTGTGGTCAAGTTACCCCACACTTAATAAACAGCAGATTAGTGTATTCTTTAATATGGTTGACACATATTTTGTTTTATAATGTCATGCCTGGTAAGGCCTTGTAGCTGGCATACTGAAGCATGTTAAATGACTGGAGTGGCATGTCATCTGTTTCATGTCTGGCTGGTATTCCTGCTGGCTGGACTGCTATTGTTTTGGAACTCTGACACTTCTCTTGTGCCAAGACTAAAGCTGCAGGATGGGTAAAGCGATCCCTTAACCTTTTGTTTGGTATTCATCGCTGCGGGATTTAAAAGTATTTTATTGTTCCTATAGAGAAAAAAAGAAGTAAATATAAGATTGCCTTGGAGGCGAAATTAGTTTACTGGTGCGGCACAATGGAGAAAGATGTAATATTAAAAGGTTACTTGGGTTACTCCGCAGAGTCTGGCTGTCACCTTTATGGCTACAGGGGCTCTAATCAGTTCACCCTATAATTACCCAAACAAAGGGTAATGTTAAAGTTCCTGTAAAATAAACCTTACGTTATTGAAAAAAAGGAGGAAAAAAACGGAGCCCTGCTTTTAATTAGAGCTATCAATCTTAACCTTGTCTCCCTGAGATAAAGTGAATCTAGTCAGGGTTAAGCTACAAAAATGTAACATTGTATTGTGTTCCAAAGCAATAACTGTTACACAAAGTGGAACTTAACTTAGCAGAACCATATTGTTGCTGTTGAATCAGCTCCAGAAAGGATTTATTAGAGAATAGGTTTTGCAGTTACACAATACATGAAATTCACAATGGTAACCCAATATGGCACGCATCATTGTTGCATTTGAAACATGTGCAATAACCAACTATAAAAAATTAAGTGTAACTTTAGATCGCTTAACAGCTGTCTGTGTTACGTAAAGCTCGGATTTTCTGAGGGAAACAACTTGAAGCGTGTGAGAACCAGTGGAGGACTGGTGTTGTGTGCCTAGTGCTGTACAGGACATGGTGTGTGTGTGTGTGTGTGTGTATGTGTGTGTTTGTGTGTGTTTGCGTGTGTGTACATGTGTGTCTTTCTTTGTGTGAGGCCTCGACCAGCCACATTTTGTATTTATATCGTGCTTCTTCCTTCCAAAGGTGGCAAAGAGAAGAGGCAGAGACTGATAATCAAAAGTAATGTTTGTTTCTCTTCCCCAAACCCGAGGGGGAATCTGACATCCCCAACACGGGAGAGACAGGCACACCTGATCACATGACAGCTCCAGATTATCGCTCCCGAGGGGCTGCGCTGACACTGCTGTTTCATCACGGCGGCGCTGGGCTATTGCGGTTTGTTTTCTGCGCTTGCCTTTCCTTTTCTTTTCTTTTTTTTTCTTTTTTTCCACGCGCGCTTTTTCAGGTGTTGCCGGCAGGACCCCAGGCTGACTCTGACACGTGTTGTCACTCTGCGAGATCTTAGAGAGGGGAACGGTGGAGACGCACACGCGCATGTTTACTAGGGTACACAGGGAGGCTGTGCGCAGTGTCTCTCCTTCTGGCGTCTGGGTTTCTTGTGTACGCCTCTGCTGCGTCTCTGTGTATGTAAGCCTGGCTTACTTACTGTGCTCTTTCATCTCTTTAGCTGTAGCACAATCTTATATTATTTATGGCGTGTGGCACTACGAGAGAACCTAGTGCCACAGAAGTAATAACTAGGAACAAAGTCGAAGAGAGAGAGGTTGTAAACTCTGCCAGAAGGAAACAAAGATGATTCACATTCCTCCACTTTACTTGTATCTTTTTCGGCTGAGACGAAACAAAAACAAAAACAACACAAAGCACAAAAACAGTTCTGATGGAATGGCTGAGTGTATTGTCACACTCCTCCTCGCTTATGTCAATACACCGCAGTAACACAGTTGAATTTACAGAGCTGTGCCATGACTGTTTATACCAAGCTATGTTTCCGCGTTACAAATATATACTATGTCCTCCGAATGACAGGCCTAAGTGAGGACAACACATCTTATTCATTGTGTGTTTCCTCCATGCCTGGCACCAAATCAGAACAATAAGACTGAACTGAGGACTTGAAGATTTTCAGACAGCGATGGCAAATTGCTGAAGCCATTTTTTGCTTTGTTTGTTTGTATCCTTCTTTCTTTTTCTTTCTTTCTGCCTGTGCCTAGTCTGTATGAACAAAAATTATATATATATATATACACAGAAAAATGTGGGGAGGGGAAGTGCATCAAAAGAGAGGCGCATCCTGTGTGTGAGAGCGCTCGCCTTCAAACAGTTTCACCAACTCGAGCGCCCAACGTCTCGCAGCTTTTCTGTCACTTAGTAGCTTCACCTCGCGAGTTGAGCCATGGCTTACTTGAAAGTGAACGCCAAACAGCTGCTTATTATTCCTCCTCTGTGCCGAGAGTGCAGTGGGGATGCGCAGGGGGCATCGGGGCGTTTGTAATGCTATTACCTTTACCGTAGTTTAGACAAATTCTAGGATATGCACTGCGTTGAAGAATTTATGAGAGGATTAGATTTTCTCTACTCCCAGTTAAACAGATGTGTGCGTGTGCTTCCCTCTCTCCTTTTCCTCTGCTGCATGTTTGTTCTCTTGGCCTCCTCGTGGTGTTTCTCCTGACTGGCACAGGAAAAGGTTTGACCTCCCAGAATCCCCTGCTGTGGCGTGCTGAGCAAGGGGGTAGGCAGCCCGTCTCCTCGCAGTGAAATAGGGATAAAATATTGGCGTAGGTTGGTTGCATGGTTGTTTTTCTTTAGCTGGGGGAGGGACAGAGATGGCATGTGGTTAGTCACCTGGCTTAAGTTCATGACCCATGAGAAGACAAGCATTTTATTAATATGGGGGGATCATTGCTACTTAACACAAAGAATTGATCCCTCGGCTGAAGTGATGGCAGCTCATTTGAGTCTATTTTCTATCGATTATTTCAAGTCTATTCTCATTGATCCACTCCCCTCACTTGGGAATTTTTTAAAAGCTCATTATAAATTATAATTTCCTTCAGTAAATGTCATAAGTGCCCCTAAGGCGAACAAAAAGATATAAAGTGAATAAATGTTAAAAGAATAAAAGTATTAAAGGTTTTGACGGCATGTCGGGAGAATATGTATTCACACAACCATACCAAATGCTGTGGAGATGCAAGTCATTTAAAAAAAATGTTTTTATTAACCGCTAACAAGAAACAACCACACACATGAATGAAACATCTCAGCGACTCTAGACCAGACTGTTATTACAGCCAGAATACAGTTACACCTTGTACCCATTTAGACAGCTGGGTCACTTGTTTCTGGCCCTTAGACAGAATTGCTCATCACACACTGCCTCACTGGACTAAGGTTATGACTTCCGGCTGTCTGCAAGTAGGGGATGCTTAGGTATGCATTGTCATAGTACTATTGATTCACAGTTCCTGCAGTTTGCAAGCATGTGCAACTGTCCTTATGACGCTTACAGTACAGTCATTTCCAAGCCATTATGGATTTTGGTACCATTAAGGCTCGTTAGTAATTAATCATGTTTAGCCCTTTTTAACCTACCATATTATTACAGAAGTATGCAGTTGGATTTGATACTTTTATGAAAAGGTAAAGTATAATTACAGCACTTTCAGACTCCCTCATTTTGGTTGTGATCTTGTTCAGCTGAGAAAGCCACTCTTGTTTACGTTTTTGCAAGCTGGAAAGCATTCTCTGTAGGAGAGAACACACTGCAAGGCTTCTGGTGGCGTAGCATGTGTTTTTGTTTTTCACCAGGCACCCGGTCCTTGTCATAATGCTAACCAGCATTTTTTTTTCTTCACATTGTCACTGTAACCATTAAATAGTTTGTCCTGATTGATGTGCGAACAATAGCATGCTTGTGAATCGACAGCGTGTGGTTTTAACCATTAGGAGTCCCCAGTAGTAATAACTAGGACTGAGTGAGTCAGGGTTTATCATCTGATGGATCTAAGCAGAGGGAGGGGGGTATTGGGGGGGGAAATAAAAGCCCTCAAAGCTCATACCAGATTCTTCAGCTGTCCTCTTAGCTTCCCCTTAAACCACTGTGAAATAAGATGAGGCCTTAAAAGTACTTTGATCCTTTACGGCAGGGGTCAAAAATGAAATGACGCGTAAATGAGGGGAGAGTGACTTTAATTTCGTCAACCTGTTCTGCTATTGTAGCGCAGAGCCAGCCCGTCGGCCGGTGACACAACACTGTGTAAAGTGCCCGTAGTGAAGGATAATGAAACATGTTTGAGTGTCAGCAGAGCCCCTCACCTACACACACACGTAATGGCCCGTAAGCATGGTTCTGCAAACAGCTGTGGTGACACCTCTGGCTGCAGCAGGTGGGGGTCATTGGCTGTGTGTCCCAGTCTCTACACCAGGACTCGAAGCTGTGGTTTTGTGTAGCGTGGTGACTGATCCACTCTAATGCCAATCCATCTGCATTGGTTATGTCTCCTCAAACCAGAGAGGAATCCATATAAACCAATGCAGCTGAGGCACTGTAATAAGTGTGTGGCTGTTCAGTGAGGCTACAGAACAATGATGACAAGATGAGACAGGTACAGTTCCTGTCTACTGAAAGTGTAAAGATTGAAGCCGAGCCACACAATAAACCATTGATATTAATACGGACTCAAAACTGAATAAATACAAAATATGACTGTAAAGGAATTTCCATTTCAAATGAACATTTTTCAGACGGCAAATTCTTACGCAGGAGAAAAAAAATCTGTGTTAGAGCACAGAAAGGTAACAAAACATGATCATTATAGATGCATTTGTACAAAAATGGTGGTACAGTACATTCATTCTGTGCTGCCATCACCCACGCATTGAACAAACTACAGAGAGAAACCTGAAAAGTGACAAAAAAGAAAAGAAAAAGAAAATAAGGATTTCCGTCACTCAGTCCTGGATCTTGTTAGCTTCAATATCTTTCTTCCATTTTGATGAACTTGACAGTTTTTCTGAAGATTTCTCCCCCAAATCACAGGAATAAAAATGTGAGCACTGAACTTGCCACACATGGAAAAACAAAACAGGAAAAAATAAATCAATACATGAATAAATAAACCCACATTAGATAATGTGCCAACAAATAAAAATAGAAATTGCAAATAGGGTTTTTCTTCTTTATATATTTGTTTCATTTTTATTTCCAAACCAAGTTTTAAATCTAAACATTTTAAGCACATTTTGTTATTCACAGTGACAATCATTTAGTAGGGGACAAAATTATCCCATATAGTGCTCCAACTCTTGACTTTACCACAACACCACTGATTTTCCCATTAGAATATGAAGCTCTGTATCCATCTATTCACTGCAGTTATATTCTCTTCCCGTCTGAGTTCTTCTACAGGGAGACACAACACACACACACACACGCTTGTGAAATTCTGAGAGTATCTCCTCAAAGCAAATGTAACACTGCCTTAAATAAATGTTACAAGTTATAAACAAATTAAGCCACTTTCATCACTTAATGGGAATATCTTGGCAATTTCAGTTTTTTCCTCCCCTGTGCTCCAAAGCAATCAGTCTTGAAGTGTATGGTTTGCTGTGTCTCGAACATGCTGACATCTTCATGAAAACACTCAGATTAGCATATTTGCAAAGTTGTGCACTCTGCTTTGATCACTTGATACTTGCACTGAGAGAGGTATGCTGGCACTCGGGCCAGGTCCTTCAGGTAGTAAAGAGCGATAATCCTTCTGTTTTGCTTTCAAATGCACTTTCACAACGCCTGCTCTTTGTTTTTTTTAAACCCAACTCCATGTCTGTTGATCAGTGACTTTGCTGTCTCTTAGAGTTTCATGAGTGATCCTTTTCACAATGTTTCCATGCAATGCGCAAATGACCCATGTTAAAGCACTTTCAGTCTTTGACATGAGTAAATTTAATCACTTGGGCAAAATGGAACAACTTGCAAAGCTGTATTTTTAACTGGAAATAAAATGTGTGACCCTGGTCCATGTTGTGACCCCTGTTTTTGAAAAGTCCTTGGGAAAAATGTATGATCATTTTATGTTATTATTATTGTTTGATTTAATTGAAGCTAAATCCCCATTAGCTGTTTGCTTACCCATGCAACAGATCAGAGTCTATAATGGCGACTCCAAAGTATGTTCTCACGCCTGGATTAGAATAAAACAAAAGTAGTTGTCCACTGCTGTAGCCGAGCTGCACCTGTGATCGTAACATCAATACAGAACCTAAGATGCTTTTCATCGGGTGTCATTATATCACCAAATGGTTTTCTGCTCTCACCCAGTTCCTAATATTCAGTGCAGTTGTGGAGTTAATCACAAACAGATCATGATACATTACAATAGCTTCCTTGTTAATACCTCTTCAAATAATAAGTATTTAGCTGGGATAAATACTAAGCTGTTAAAGTAATAAAACTCTTCAAAGTGTAGGGTAACCTTTCATTATTGATACCAAGAATGGTGTTAAACCTACCTGTTATCCATTAAATGTAATCACTGAATGTTATACGTATTCATTTTATTGTTACTGAGGTCGTAAAAACATCCTTGTAAAAACTGTTCTTGACTCACAGATTATCCCGTTAAGAGAACCAAACAACCATCTACACTTTCTGTTCTTTTGACGAAAACTCATATAATTTTCTTTGAAGTCTTTCTTCATACAAAGGAGCCATACTTTAAAAGGATCAACTCCTGTGTGTCTTTTAAATCAGAGAAATAGTGGGAAACTCAATCACAGAAAATCTCATTCTCCTCCAATATCAGTGAAACAAAAACACGACTAAACAAAATTCCTCCGCTAGCTTGATTGGTCAGGGTAGGCAAGGGAGTACAATTATTTTGCTCAACCTTTTTCCTTATTAAACATCATACATCAACAAGGAAAATGACTCTATGTAAGAATGCAAAAATGAAACCTTTAGGAGTATTTCTGAGGGGAGATGCACTGGTATTTGAAATGCTGGATTACAGTGGAAATGGGGGTGGGGAGGTTGAAGTATTTGACCTGTTTGACCTTTGACTTAAAAATGATTGAAATGGCAGCTTCTAGCAATTATGGGCACCAAAAAAAGATGAAATTAATTAATACTTTAAGAGCTCTCCAACTGCAAAAGCAAAGAGAACATTCTTTGTAGAAACAGTCTGTGCTGCGTGTCTGCCTGTAGGTGTGACCCAGTAGGGCCTTCTGTCAAGTTAAAAGAGTCAGGCAATGAACTTGAGCCCCTGGCTGTACAAACAATTACCCCGGGCTCCTCTGTGGAAGGCTGCACAATCATTTTATTAAAGGAAAATGTCACAACACATATTTTGTTTCAATTTGTTTTTCTTGCTTTCAACAATTCTCAAATAGAATGAGATGTATAGGTGTGATTTATTATTATTTATTTGTTTGTTTATCTATTTATTCATTTTCACGTCACTCTGTGTTGATCTGAAATGTTTTAGTGATAGCCCTTCATGTTCGTTCTCCAAGACACAAGGTTAAAAGGTGCATTCACTCCATTGCTGACTTTCTGACACTGTGTTCATAATATCAGTGCCTCAGGATCTTTAATTCTTCTCAAAGGTCATGCATGCTTATATTTACTGACAATCTTGCAGAAACATTAATGTATGTGTATATGCACGTATGTACTTATGTTTGTATTTATTTATTCATTTATTTGTTGGTTTACAGATTTTTTATTGTGTTGTCTTTCAATATCTAATAATTTAGTTAGGGCTACTTTTTCTTTTTTTCTCAAGGTGGAGTCTCTCTCTCTCTCTCTCTCCCCTTCTTTCTTCAAGGTTCTCAAATGTTTGCTGCTTCTACAGCATCCATCCCCTCTAATCCCTCTCTCGGCCTGTCCTGAGGTCTTCCACTTTGTTCCTGAGCTCAAAACACAACTCCAGGTCTGAAATGAAAACCCAGACACTCGCCCAGATGTCTTGGAAGATAAGACCCGGCCTAAGCCCAGTGTCAAAGAGGACAGCGGGGCTTGGAATTCACCGATACATCATCACAAAGTTATTAGCACAGACCAGCACCAGCCTAACACAGACACCGTCCACAGGCTCCGCATTCAGTCATAGAGGCACTAAGAAAATACCCTCCAGCAAAGTGTTGTTTTAGGCTGAAACAAAAGTAGACATGAAATGGCAATTGAAACAGTGAAGCATTGTTTTCATTTTCCACGTAACTTTATAACTGGGACTCATGGAGGGAAAAAAACCCAGACGAACACAGATGTAAATACCTGCCCCTACAATCGAGCGGTCGGATACCATCACTCCTCATTTGCCATGGCTCTGTCAAGTCATTAGGGCCATGATAGGCCTGGAGGAGCTCATCCCCGGGCTGAGCAGCTGAGAGCTTTATCTTCATAAAACTGACGCGATGATTGACGCAGATGTGAGAGAAAGAACAGTTTTTATACCAATGAAATGTAAATAATAATTAAGAAGAAAAAACATATCTTTCCTGGAGGCAAAGTTAAAAAAGTGAGAAAATTATATTATATATATGTATATGTATATGTATGTATATATATATATATATCACTTATGGCTGTGAAACCTGGTCACTTAACAGAAAAATGTCACAAATGTATCCCAAGAAGAGGTTAGAGGAAGACCACATAAAAGATGGGATGATTAAATAATAAATCTTGCAGGCATGACCATGTAACAGCTATAGATCGAACTGGATGGAAACATCATAGGGAGGCCTTCATTCAGAGGATCGATATGGGCTGATGATAATTATATATATATATATATATATATACACACACACACACACACAATATGCACACAGTAAACACCCACTCTGAGGGAAATTCATGTATTTAAGTAACGCGGTTCAATCCATGCCAAACAAACAAAACAAAAAACAGCTATGAAGGCATCATAACATCATAACAGCAGTTCCAGATGGAATCAGCCAGACCACTAATTTTTTCAGACCATAATACATTTGTGGAAAAAGATGTAAACATGAGTCATTTATGTCAGATTTATTTTGAAATCACAAACAGATCACTGCTTAATCAAATTTCAAAAAATGTAAGAAACCGACCATTGTTTTGACTGGAACACGTTCATGGCACCTCCTGATGAATGATCCAGTGGAGTATACATATAATACAGGCCTATGAGCTAAGATCCTCTTTCGCTTGTTTCAAGTTCAAATGTGTTGATGCTGTCCCACCACCTTTTCTATCCCTGCCTGAGTAACACTCACAATGGATTTCCTCCCCTCAGATAGACAGAAGCTGACCAGCAGCTTATTGACCATCACAGTGATGAGTCCTTTAAATCTGTTTGGTATCCTAGGAACAGCATGATAGTACACAGAATCAGACTGACTGCGACTTGGACCCACAGTTTGCAACTGAGTGTGGAGCAGACAGTTTCTTCAGTCACATTGCGATACTGATGGTATGTTTTTTTGTTTTCTTTGGAAGATACTTTTTGTGACTTCTTGTGGTTGGTTGTTTTTATAGCTAAAGAAAACAGTTATATATAGTGGTTATATATGATGTTTATACATTTTCAGAGGAAATTGAATTGAAAGCTCTTGAATATGTTTTAGAAATACCATTGCTTTAGAGTAGGCTCCAGGCCTTTGCTACGCTGATTGCTTTATAGTTGTATTTCACCGATCAAACTGTCCTTTGCACTTCATTGTTGCCCCAGGGAATCGCTCCCGACGACTGAGCAATGTCTACAAATTATGTTTCTTGCATATCAAAGAGCTATGAAGAAAAAAACTGGAACAGGCACGTGCATGTATAGGCTGACTGCTTTTTGTAGCCAGGTATTTTTGTAATGACCATTTGTTCTCAGGTATTACCTATATTCTACAAAGAGTTAAACTATCCATGCCATATGGAAAATAAAAAACAACAACAGTGAAGCAAAAACATAGAAAAAGTAAACCTTGAGAACTCTCTCTATATTAATTTTGCATTTCTGCAGTCTGGAGAAGTATTGCTGCTTCCCAGTAAACATCTCTAAATGAGGATAGGGGAACAGCTTAAAAAAGCTCGCTCTAGGACCGTCATCTCCACAGTGTTAGCATCTTCAGTGGAACATCAGAGGTGTCAACAATAAACCATCTCTTTGAGGGATTTATTTGAACATAAATAGAAGTTGCACGGCATGTCTTCAGCAGAGTGGAAAGTTCCGGTTGTTTCTCTTCCCCCCATTCAATTTAATTGCCATGTTGCAGAGTCCATGTGTAGAAACAGTTCAGTGAGCAAAATCAGCATACCTAGTGGAACAATATGCAAAGTGTGCCTTAGAAACTACATCTATCTGGGATCACCCATGAAAGAGCAGCCGCAGGTACGGCACTGCTCGTCTCCGTGCGGGCATCGTTCCATCACGAAGTGTCACATTTTCAACACCAAGGCAAGCAGACCACAAGCTGCACTCGTTTCATTTCTGGGTTACAACTCGTTGGCCAAATCAATATTCTGTGCTACCTGAAGGTTGTGCAATCAAGAGGTTTCAAAAACTACATTTATTTTTTATTTTTATGAGATTGATATAAATCGAAAATATTTTAGATTTGGTATTATTATTTATATTTATTGTGTGTGTGTATTATGCAGGCCCATGTATGCACATATGTATATTTCTATTTATCCATCTGGTGGTATATCGCTGTCTGTAATAACAGTAGTTTTTTAACTTGTTTTGCCTTCCAGCCAAGTAGACATTTATAAAGGTTGCTCCACTATTACATGTTCTTGTTGAGGTATACATACACATAAAGAGAAACACACAAACATTTTTAAAAATAGGAATGCAGTTGGCGGATGTAATGGCGTCACTATCTCGTCCTGAGCACAAAGGGCACAACTGTAGAATCTGGTACTGTTTTTCCGCAGGTTACCACGTCAACGATGCACAGGTCATCATTCTGCTGGCCGTACGGAACTCAGTTTTCCTGCACTGTAGGCTTTCACCACAGAAACAACTATAGACCCCGACACGTCTGACAATGGCTTTCCTTTACGAACTAGTTTTTAGCTCATCAACAGCAGAGTTAACAATGTTTAAGATCTTACAGCACCCTGTCCCATGGTTTAATTTCACAGAGTCCTCAAATCTGCGGCCCAGATTATGAATGCATTTCGGACAGTTGCTGTATATCCAGAGTTGTAAACTAAGGGTTCGTTTTTCAGAGCTTTCTCTCATTTTCTCCAACCACACATAATTATCTAGTTATTTTGTCTCTTTGTCTGTGTGACTGTATTGTCTGCTTTAAATATAACATTTATTCTAAATATTTGGCAAAGCATAGTATCCAGTAAACATCACTGAGAGTTCAACCCTTCAATTACATTGCCATCCACTGTGAATCATTTTAACCATGACTGCAGTGCAGTTAAAGTGAAGACATAACTTTCAGGATCCTTTTCAAACGGTTCACTGACAGTTCAAATTAGTACAGAGTGTTCAGTACTGCTGTGACACTAAACCTAGTTAGTGTTTCTTGAAAAGAAATTCAAGATGTTTTTTTAATCTTCCACCCCTTTTTCTTAACAGCATCAGTAACTTGTGTTACTTGCATGCATGTTAATGATCTTAATTTGTGATAAATAAAGGACTGACTGACTGACTGACTGACTGACTGAATGCAACATTTTGTTTTGGGTAGGTGGCCAAAACAGTCTGAATTCAGCATACCTAATGCACTATTTTTAACTACAAGGGGATAAGAACTGAAGACACACAGGAAACTCAAGGACCATGTGAAACCAATATGGTCCTCAATTAGTCACATTGCACACTTGTTCTTTATTAAAAATATGATCTATGTGTGCAGTTACGGTATCTATTTATATCTATATTTAATTATCTTACTTCCTGTCTTTGATCTGCGATCAATCAATCGGTACCTGATGTCAGCGCGAATGCTCCACATGTGGAAGGGGTCTGCCTGAGACAAGAGTGCTGATTTCTCTGTCTGCTACGAATTTCCATTGTTTTCTACAGGAAGAGGGAAAATAATAGGGCCTGCTATGAGCTGAGCTGACATCACCATGTATTCAGCAACAGCTTACACCATAGCAGGATGTTAGGGGTATACTGGCTTTATGATATATACCTACAAATATATTCTTAAACAAAAACATATATATATATATATATATATATATATATATATATATATATATATATATATATATACTTTTTTTTTTAAATATATATAAACCAGATCATAAACAACATTAGCAGTTTGTGGACCGAGCGGATGAATGTCAGAATTTCGTTATAGCAATTATAGAAGGGTATACGCTACATCTTCTTGTGTATATGTAAAGTTACATGGGCATACACAATATTCCCAGCATATGCCCTCAACTACACCACTGTCCTATGGAATATGCTAATAATATTTTATAATGCATGCAATAAAAAAGTTGTATTTCTGGGCGAGAAACCCAGCACTATCAAGTGTAGGCCTTAATAACATAGCACAAATCAGAATCATATTGAATCTCTAGATTTTCAGAATCGTCTGGTTTCTCTGCCTGTTCCAGAAGGAATGAGCATTTTAAAGAAGTAATGGCAATGACAGTTCAAATTTATTTTCTTAAACGTAGCGGGAAATCACAATAAATGCTTTCTCGTGTGTGTGTGTGCGGAGGGGGAGCTCCCAGCATGCCTTGTGTCTCACCTCACTCCTCCTCAGACTGCCTGCCTATTCCCTGCCCTCCTATCTACTCTTTGCTTTAGGAGGGAGTGGGTCTGTGTCAACGGTGAAAGCTGCTCTACGTTTGTGGACAAATCCTAATGAAAAACTCCACTGTGGCCGTCAGAGCGTGTTTTAATTTAGTGTGTTGGGAAAGCAGCCTTTGAGAAAATCAATAGGAAAGATAACGGTATCAGCCTGAGCACGTTGCTAATGTGTGAACGTGTGTTTGTGCAAAAAGGGGGGTGGGGGGGTTGCGCAGTGGCCCGTGTTTGTGTACTAGGACCACTGTGGCATTGTGGGAATCGTAGTCAAATTACAAAGGGAAGATGGCAAGCCTGTTAACTGGGTCAGATTCGGTATCGTTTGTTTGTGTCCACTGAAGATGGCACACTTAAAATGAAACTCGAAGGGACTCCGACTGCATGTATGTAAGTATGTATAACGTATGTATACATTTATTAGTTTGTGCTATCATTCACGTACAGGTTGTGAGCTGAACGTCTCTCTGCAGAATCTGTCCCTTCTTGCAGTGATACTTAACCTTTGGCTTCTCTCCTGTGGAGTGTGTGTGTGTGAGTGAGTGAAGGGCTGTGTGTATCTGGGAGTGTTCTTTTTTAAAGGGTTGCACCAGTGGAGGTACAGTGGTAATCATGATATTGGAAACCAAATAGAGAGGGAGAAAAAAAACATGACTAAAATTGAACTTGACATCCAAAGCCTTGACTCCACTGCTATGTTTTGTAAAGGGCCCGGAGTTCAGCATTGTTCACATTGTATTGCCATTATTTTCTCTGTTTGGTTTTCAGTATTACTACTATTTCACTGCTATTATTTCTGATCAGCAGAAAAAATAATAATTGAGAATTACGTTACACATTCCTATTTGCCTTTGTTCCATATGTTCTACATGCAGTATAATAACAGGCCATCCTGTCATTATAAACAGTTTTTCTAAGCAACTTCAAAAAACTTAAAAGAAAAGAACAAATGGTGCCACATGGTAAAGTAAACTGTTTAGTTTTCAGCAAAACAAACAATCGTAACTGTTGACTTAAAAAATAAATTCTACAGTATGCACTTTTTACTGTTTATACTAAAGCACCCCTGTCACTTTTTATGTATTTATAAACAGATTTGAACTGGCAGCAGACAGCCTCCATCTCCCAAGCATAGAGGAACACATACACACACACACACACACACACACATATATATATATATATATATATATATATATATATATATATATATATATATATATATTAATACATATATTAATACATATATAATGCAAGTGTACATATTTCATCCACAACATGCTTGGGAGTCCAGCAATCTGCTCTCTATTACAAAAGCAGGTAATTTCTCCGTGTCTCCCCTCCAAACACGTGAGCTCCTGCAGGCCAGCCTGGGGCTTATTAAAGCAGCGTGGACTGAACGTGGATTAAGTTTAAAAGTAATAAAAGAAGGCGACCTGTTGGTTAGGTGAAAAATTCACTATCGGATTCCTAAGTGCAACTTTCTTTTCATGTGCAAACTGCATTAAATGAAGCATTTAATTCAACAAATCCAAGGTTCTGATCCAGCCGAAATGGAGCTTGGGTTAGTTCAATTTGTAACAAACGATCTCCATATGATCAAAGCTGTAAGAGCTCGTTCCAACATACTGCTTAAATTAGACTAACACCAAAGTGTTTGGCTCTGGGACAGTATTTGGAATGTCTTACCAGAAGAAAAATTCTTTCACACATATGGTTCCAATATCTATGGATGCCAGCCTCACTTCTTTAATGGGCTGACAGGGAGCTTTGGCGCTAACTTTCTGACTCCAAAAAAGTTCTTGTGCTGTCACCCGCGAAGCAGCTTGGATATTTTTTCTTTGGCTTCCTTATTAAAGGCTGAATGAGGGGATTGTGTGGCTTTCTTAATGTCACTCGCCCTGCCTGCCATAAATACAGGCACTCATGATGAAAGCGGCACTTATTTTCTTCTCTGTGAAATGAACTCGAGCAGATTGCACTGTGGTTTGCAATGAATAACTAACCAGAGTTATTAAGCTTACTTCATGTACCAGGGATTTATAAAATTTGTAATTTCAATAATGCCGTAAATGCCGTATTTATTTTCTGCGTTGTTGGAGAGAGACAGTTGGGTTCTGATGAAGAATGGCAAATGCGTTTTCTTCTCGTGTGTTCCCGTACATCTGGGGGTCATGTGCTCCTCGGCCCGAAAACACAACAAACAGACAAATACACAAACATGGGAAAAGATACACACGCGTTGCTTTTCTTTTGTGCAGCCTGGAGCTGGCGGCTGTCTGCTGCTCTGCTCTGTGAATCATTTCCAACGAGACAGAACCAATTGCTCAAGCATGTAAATATTTTACAAATACTGAATCGCAACCATTCGGAATTCACTTTCATAAAATAATCTTCATTTGGATGATAAAGTGTTTCTTTATCATTTTTAATGATGGCGAAAGATACATTTTTATTACTGACAAGATGAATCACTTAATTAGTACTATTAAACTATACAAAGGAGCCCATATATTTCTTTCAAATATTGATTAATCTAATATGGGTCACAGTATGTAGGCAAATTTTATTCCCTTTAATTTTATGTTTTTTTAAAGGATGAAAATAAAGTTGCAGATGTCAGTCAGGAGTCGATTGTCTGGTAGATGTTCCCCAAGTTTCTGAAATTGTCTACATATGGAATTGCTAGGCTTCATCTCGTTATGTTATGGTTATGTTGTCGATAAATAATTTAACAACAACATATCTAAATTGCTATTAATATTTATCCTAACCAGCTCAGTTTGTTCCTTTGTTGTGATACTGTTTGAGACCAGTCTGAAGAACAGTTTTAAATAAGTGTTTGTTAAATTGTATTGCGTTTTATCCCAGGATGTAAACTTCCAACAACTGTGTTAAACATATGGGTTTCTTGTCTGCTCATGAACACTTTATAAATATGTAAAGGAGATCTACAGTACACACTGTCCTGCTGTTCAGATACCCAAATAGATCTTTAACATTATTTATAAATAATACAGATATAAATACATTAATTATTGCTAACATTGTATACTTACAATTTACTGGGGATAGCTGAGATTATGAAAGAGTAAATAGTGGGCAACCTACTTCTGTACTTCTTTCATGGAAGAGAAACGTCCTAAAGCTATTTACTGCAAAGCCTCATTAGTGATATATGTATTTATTTCCAAGATGACAGAATGCCCATTGGAGTTACAAACGTGGAAATAAACCAAACACCCTGGAGACTGCATTCAGAGAGGCTTTAGTGTTTTTTTTTCTTTTGCATTTGTAATGTTTAATTTTGTTTCCTAAGGAAAAGAAGCCAAATAAAAAGACTCAAAAGTATGTGGCCACCCGATTCTGCTTAGCTCTTATCCTCTCTAGTTTTGGAGGTGGTGCGTTTTACGGGTTTAAGAAGAACAAGGAGTCCAGAGAAAAGGAGAAGGCCTGACGGCCACAAAACTGCTGACTCCTGAAGCCACCTTCACTTGGTTTTACGGGAACGTGAGACGGCACCTTGTTTCCGTGTGTATAAATATTTACCTCTCCCAACGGACAGCAGTTTGGACACGCAGCGGGAGAGTGCTTTTGGATTTCGGCAACTGTTTCTCTTTCTCTCTTGCAGGGCACAGAGTGAGTGGCCGGCTGCACAGGCTAGTGCTGGACAGGCCGGGTTCAACGTTGTTTGCAGAATATCTAACAGCCACCCCCAAATAAACGAAGGAGGCGGGGGGGAGAAAAATAAAAAGAAAGGACTCAATCAAACATAAATCATCACTGTCAACTTCAAAAGAAGCAAAGATCCTGATAAGTGTATTTATATAATGCGGTAATTTATGCAAAAAGTGGCTTTTGTCAGCATTACAACAAAGCAACCTTGATAAATGTCCCTTAATTTATTGTCATGTATCTCAAATCAAAGTAAAACATTTACAACCTGTGTGCTGAGGGAACACAGACCTGGAGCAAGTAAAAGTGAGGAGGTTTTGAAGTTTTTTTCCCCCTCAAGTTTAAAGCATCAAAGGTTAATCTGGCACAAAGGTTACAATATATTTTGAATAATGATCATTTTATGTGTACTTTAACAGTGTGACAGTTTGCAGTAATTAACTCTACACAAGCCAGACCCTGTCATTATCCACACAAAAACTAGACTCCCCGGGGCTATAGGGGAATGAAGTGTTATGACTTTGCATTTTTATCAAATGATTTACATTTCTTTAGTAAAGAAAGGGAGAAAGACATTCAGAGGAACATGTTATGCAAGAATTGCTAAGAAATTAGTCACTACAAGCAAGGCATATAGATTTAAACTATGTAAATAATGACTCCTACCATTGTTTTGTTGGATACTCAGCAGTGTGTTCAGGGTTTTAAAATAGTATTAAGTGTTTAGCAGTAATTTTAAAGTCATGTTTACATACTCACACTTTTTTGGTTGATCAAGAGCTACTGATTTAATTACTTCAAACTTACTTGGTTTTGGATTTAATTAGCCATTCATAAGGAATGCATGTTCAACACATTTTCAAACCCAGATCCTTCAAATGGAAAGCTATCAGTGCATTTGAAATCAGGTTCCAGGGAAGAGAATCAGTCAGATAGGCTAACACGTTTTATGTTTTTTTTATGATATAACATTCTGTGCCTCAGTAGATCTGTTAATGATATCTGTAGACAATATTAAAACAGGAAATCAAATAAATGAAATATGTACAGCTGTTACAGTGAGGCATTTAAAAATATATCAAGTAAACAAAAAGCTACACTCTGTAATCATCTGTGATGTTTCTCGTTACCCGATGTCATCTCCAGTTTTCAACATGTTCCATTCCGAACAGAAGTACAGTACTTGAAAATGTCAGGGAAAAAAATTAAATAATAATAATCGTTTAAAAAAAACAAACACTTTTTAATGGACAAAATCTTATCGTGTTACATTTAAACTGAATACAGCTGTGACGAGCTGTTCAAAACACGCTAACAAGCCCTGAGCCAGAGACAAACCTGCTTGGTGCGGCTCCACATCATTGTTGTGTAACACCGCCACACGATCATAGGAAGGGAATACGTGTGGGAATCCTGGAGAAATATGAAAATATAAAAGTGAGAAATATCTTGAACAATAAAAAAAAGAAGAATACAAATAAATAAACAAATACAAAACTTGCTTAATACCATGGGGAGATGATGATATTTATTTATCTCATTTCCATTTTATTTTGTGCTAATTCATGTGGGACTGGGAGGGGGGAAGGGGCGGCGGGGCGGTAATTTTGTGTGATGTATATAAATAATGCTTTCCCTTTTTGCTTTGTTGTGTTGTTTTAGTTACACTCAGAAGGAGACTTCACTTTTGGTTTGTTTTTTATTTATTTTATTTTTTTATTGTACATTTATCTCAGTCATATTTCTATCCATCACAACAGGAGTGGTGCACAGTCAGAGTGTGTTTGAAGTGACAACGGCTTGTCTCACAACCCAGCACCTGTTGTAAAGAGGATTTAAAGAACAGAGACACTGGTGTGGATGTCTGGTGGGGGGGCATCACTTCCATTTACAGGCTGTTTGAAAACAGTGCCCCCCTGACCTACCAATGAAGAGGTCAGTCTTTAAACACAGCATGTCAATTGCATATTTAAATGTCGCATCAAGCTGTCTAAAAGTTGTTTCTGAGTAAAAGCAAGAATCCAAACTGAAGTGAGGGAGTTCATTAGGGAAGGTACAGTCATTGACATGTTTGGTCACTATTTTTGATATTATGAGAAAAGGTGAGAGCTGATGGACTAGGTTCAAATTCAGTGAGCATACCGTGCTAGAGTGAAGAGAGTAAGGGCTGTGTACTTGTACTGAGCAAATACAACTCACACAGCACAGCGCTGAAAAGGGAGTGTTTCAACTTTCTTGTCCACGTCAAGCCTGGAAGCGTACCCAGCTCTTACCTTCTGAACGGTCAAAAGGAAAAGAAGAAGAAGAAAAAAAACAAGTGTGATTGTCATTTCGTATTTGCATTGTAAGGGAAGCAAGCAAGCGTGATGCTGTGAAGATGAAGCCAAAGGAGGGATGTGCGCTGGTTACAACATGTCAATCTGCAGGTCCCATCAGAAGGCAACTCAAACATATTTTAAAATGTAATGAAAAGAAAATGAAATGAGTCAAATATCTCTGAGGAACGTACCATAAATAAATGTGAGTCCTCCTATATCACAAGCGTTTCTAATTCTTAAATGCTCTATGGCGCTGATCCTAGCCGATTGCTGTTTCTGCACAGCTGTTTTTATTTTGCTGTACTACATTGACTGAATCCCTGGAGCCCGTTCCTGGACTCTGAGCGACAGACACCCCTTCAGACCAGCAGGACCTTCGTCAAGTCATCAGAATTTGAAAAGATGTTCCTCCACTCTCGGTGCCTAATTCATGCCATTTGCATTTTGTTTTCCATGTGCTTCCAATAAACATAATTTATGGGCATGTACATTTCTCGTACTGAAATATGTGGTTTTGTTGCCACATGTATCTGAGTGCACTGTAGTGTGTGCTGGGGACAGCGTGGCGTTCCGTGGTCCCCTGGAGATCACGGAAAAGGTATTGCACTACCAAGATATGTTGCGAAGTATTATTTTTCCCAGGACAAAATCCTACAGTACATATTTTTCTCGGATAAAACCCCACAGGAAAAAAAAAAAATATTGTAATGTAAAATATAGACTGAATTCCACTACACGTATATAGTCCAAAAGAACCGTGTAATTTAAGGGATGCCTAGCACCTACCCTTTCTCTAATGGATTTTGGATTAGGATTGGGGTTTACATTTTCTGCCCTATTTAATAGATCTGTTTATTCAATATAAACAGAGTTTGGAACTGCATGTCTTGTCTTGTCTTTATATAAAATCTTAATCGAATAGACTTCCCAACGTATCTTGGAAGTGCAAAAGATAGAAAGTCTTTTCATAAAATTGTCTGAGATTATGTTACACAAACAGACCCCTTGGCTGGGATAGTAGGGTCACCCCCAATAGGGAATGGAATTATATGACTTATTTGCCGGTTGCTACCAACTCACCCTGAGAGTGTTGTTCTTCCACTGTTGGATTCAGCTCAGGGGCAAGGAAGGGAGCGGAGAACCAGATTTCATGAAACATGGCTGCAGAGAGGCGAGCCCTGACTGTTTGTGGACACTGGACTGCCAACTGGATGCACTCGACCTGTTACAGCTGTTGCATAGTGAGAGAACACAACATAACAAAATCCAGTTCTCTGCACATATTAGACACAGAGACAGTAATTGACACTGGAGTTTCTGGTGTAGCTGTGGCAGTGTGTGCTTCTCCCTGTAAGAAAAGGTGCTCTTGAATTTGTACTGGGCCACCAAGGCCTCTGTGTGAATCATGGAAACTTGGCATTTCCACACTGTCAGGCTGTAAACTGTGGGAGATGCAGGCTTTGCACTTCGGAAAGAGGAACACGGGCCGAGGAAACTGATAAACATCTGCACTTAAGGTCTTTGTTTTCTCAAGTGATGTATGAGCCTGAAGAAATGAATTACTCTTCCAAAATCCAGGCCTGTGGTGCCTTGCACTCGAGCAAGAAGCACATTGTGAAGACAACTGCTTACAATGGCCTGGACCTCAGGATACACTATTGTTAAGTGGTACAATTTATCACTTGCACGGGTTAAAGAGCAATTCCACTTCCTTATTTCCATATCTCCGGATTGTCAGAGCTGTTGTGCAGTGAGGGAGGACAGACAAAGGGGCTATTTGTTTAAGACAGAGAAAATGTTAGTTTGGAGAGAAAAAAATTATAAACAAAATAAGTATATATATATATATATATATATATATATATATATATAACAGGAAAGTAAGATGGGATTCATGTTATCTTCTTTATCAAATCACTGCTGGTGGTTGGTCCTTTCACCTGTGTGTCTTGTCCTTACAGGTATCGTTTTTTTTAATTATCAGCTGACTTTGGCACTACCAATATAGGGGCCTTTTACTTCTGCCCCTGTTCTCAGCTGTTTAACTGCCTATTGAGAACTGCTGTCCTCTCTATACAATAGGTCATCACTGTAATTCAAGTGTACAAGTCTGAGCCCAGCCTGCCAGTTCACACAGGCCTGTGGGATGGCAACCGTAATCTGACAAAATCATCAGAGCAAAAGCATGACTGGAAGCTCTGCAGGTAACTATGAGCACTGGAGTCCTGTTCAGCTGTTAGGAAACACAGTACTGAAGATGATGTTTCCCTGCATTACAGAAGTGGATTATTTTATGTTCCATGATGCATCCTTTTTTTAATAATGCCACATAAAATACATTGCTTTGAATTTCTGTTCTATGAAGAGTTGTAGAGAGCAAATCTTTTCATAATTACACAACATCTGCTTTCTTTGTCAAATCACAGAGAAGTTTTGTTCCACTGAACATTTCATTAGCCATTTGTCATTTATTCATGTGGGTTTAGCATACCTTATTACACTTGATAATGAGCCTTGCACCATCCAAACTCGATATTGGTGTGTTACTAGACGCATAATTTAAGTTGCTGAAGAAAAATAAATAAATCGCTAAGTATCTTTTTCAGAAAGTTTTCTTTTCATATTGCGCTAAAAAAACAACACAAAAGTGCTTGATATTTGTTTTCAAATATTCATTTGGTTTAATTTAATTAGAAAAACATCAACAGCAAGTTTTTTCTGGCGCAGTCTTTTGATCTGCTGATATAAAATAATCAAACCTATTAAATATAAATCACAGGAGAAAAATCAGCTTTGAAAAGAAAGAAAGAAAGAAAGTCTATTAACTGGACTGGAGAGCTATTTGAAACACTCTTCAGTTTCCTTTTAATTGAATGTGATTTTCTTGTTGCCTTAACAGTGATCCCCGTAGCCAGCTTTGTACAGCACGTAAGGCGCGCCGTAAATAATTCAAATGAAATTAATTTTACAACACCTTGTTTCCACTAAGCATGCCAACAGCTGTTGTCAAGTCACAAGTTTACATTGTTGGTCATTACTTTCCCACAATGAGCAAAATGTTTTATTAAAGTCCCTGGTGTATTACTTGGATCAAGCAGAAACACTTCTACTTAGTGAACCTTCCCTGAACTCCAATAATCAAAGATTGGCTGCAATTATGGAGAGCTGGCTACTGTCTTCCTCCACACAATGTGCAGAGACTTTTATGCGATTGAGGTATTAAGCAGAAAGGGTCCATTAGGAAATCACTGGCAATCATGAAATGCTGCCAGCTCAATTTAAAACAAAGTCATGTTTCATTGTTCAGGATACAGGGCATTGTTGTTTTTAAAATCAAATGTATATCTGTATAATTAAGGGAAACTGCTTAAAAAAATCTGAATAGGAAACGAGAGCAGCAAGATAAAAACATAAAATACAAAAATCAACCATCAGTGCTGCACCCCTTAGATACAAATATGCAGAATTAATTAAAGTTCAGGTGTTTTTACCCGTATTTATTTTTATTTTTAAAAAATGTATAAGTATGCACTGAATAATACATTTTGTTTGAATTAGTAAATTACACACACTCATATATATATATATATATATATATATATATACATGCACACTTTTCATTGACAGATTTGTTATACATACGTGATTATGGCTCACAGCTCATACAAAGAATAAATATAATTTATTTTACTTGCAGCAGGCCAGCAGGGGGGACTGTGTTAAACTGCGTCGGTTAACCCGTTTCACACTCGCTGTCGATTTACCACATTCTCCATAGATAGGCATCAACAGAGCTCGCCTTGTGGAAAAGACGCACACCATGGTGATACAAAAATAAACCAAAAAAACAAGAGGAAATAATTAAATAAAATAACCCCTAAGCAGTCAGAGCAGATGTAAAGAGTACTGGACTGGAGCGAGCATGTCTTTCCACTCTAAATTGCATGTGTCCCTATTTCTCATTACACAGAGAAATATGTCCTTCAGTGACGCCTTAACTAAAATTGTTTGAGTCCGTTTATTTCTGTTAGTGTAAGACGGTGCGAGGATATTGTAACTGCTGAAGTAATAATAACCGGAACATTGCCAGGGCTTATACATTTATTCTTATAAATTAAGGATCACTTATCTAATACAAGGCAGGTTACCACTGTCATTGCTTAAATAAAGTGTGCGCAATGCAAAATGAAGCTCAATTCAAGACTCTCCTACTGTAATAATTGTAGTATTGAAATCTGACAAAAACTTATTTTTAGACAATGTTGTTTTATATTATTTTATATGAATTGAGATGATGACCCCTGATTACACAATAACCTCCGACTAGAAAATTATTCATAAATGTATGTATTGTATCATTCTTAACTGTCAAACTTTTTACTGCAACAAACAACACATTTGGAGGGAGAGAGTTACATTTCCCAAAGTATTAAAAAGAAAAAGAGGATGGATATTTCGAAGGCTGGTTAAAATGCTGGCATTTGTCAAGGGGGATGAAAAAAAAAGGAAAAAAAATCCCTTTAAGCTCATTCCTTGATGACACCTGCTGTAAAACACACTGGAACATACACTAACTTTTCAACCACATCTAAGAAACCTGCGTCTGAAGTGCCTCCCTATCACAGCCTGTAGGCATGGATCAGCAGGTGTAAGCTCGTAATAGCTCTGGTCCAGACTTGGGAACCTGCCAGTAACAGATGTGTTCAGTCAAATGACTAATTGAAAACCTTAAACAAAATCAGCAGCTTGGCTATTTCGCCTGCATAATAAGGCAGAGCTGATAAAGGCAGCGCGAGAACACCCCTCTCGTCAGCAGTGCCATTAACAATCATGAGCAAAGATGAAAACAACGCTTGGTTTATTCGGCAAATGAAAGCATATAACTAGATGGCGTCCCAGGAGTCCATTTCCAATTTTAATAATACATCAAGGAGCCATACCCTGAGCAAACACTTTCGACGTAAAAGCCAAACACAGCAAACTACTTACAGTTAGCGCATTGAGGGACAACTCCCAGTGCTATGAATTTAGCAAATTTATAAAGGTACATAACATGATAGCTATTAGCTAAATTAAAAGTGGGCCATTACGAGAGTGGAGAGTTGAATAACTTGCCAGTTAAAGATACAAACTGGAACTTTCCATGCTAGAACACAGAGAATATTTCTATCCCCCTTTCTTTCTTTCTTTCTTTCTTTCTTTATACCGAAGAGCTGCTGCAGCCTGAGCTCGACTCAAATTATGTGCATGAATAATAAAATACCATCTAATTAAAAACTGTAGTTAAATATGCAAAAAACTAATGATAATGAGATTGTGCAATACCTTAGAGTAAAGCACATTATAAATTACTTAGAGGTGCGAGCTGGCCTGACCCAAACAGTGCATTCTGAGAGCTGCTTTGAATATTCCGTCTGATAGCTTCCCAGGATGCAGCAGTGCAGGGTGTCGCGGGCGGCGAACAGTCAGTTCCTGGTGCAGGAGGGCGAGCGGGTCTTGGGGCCGGTAGGCAGCTCGGGCTCAGACAGCAGCTCCACAGACAGGTGCCCCTGACTGCGCGAGCGAGAGCTGAGCCGGAGGGTGGGGAAGTGCGTGTACCGGTGGGCTCTCTTCTCGCCCCTTGTCCACTTCCCACCTGATGGGGGAAAAAAATGTATCTTAGTATTGTAAGTGTTAAAATTAAACGTTAAGAACTGTGTGAATATTGTTAAAAAGTGACTTAATAAATATAAACATTATTATTTTGAAAAAGAGATTGTAACGTCAGCCTTTCACCCACTAATCCTCAGTTTTTTTATGAAGCTTTTTATAATTGTTTTCCACATTTGTGTTATAACAATTTGCATAATATTATATATATATATATATATATATATATATATATATATATATATATATATACTGTAACTAGTAAGCAAGTGTAGGAACTAATTTTCAGGCCCAGTCATATTCCATCTGATTTCTTTCATGAACTAAATTCATAACTTTATATTATATAAAAACATTACTAAGTATCAAGAGCAACCAGATGATAGGTAAAACAACACAATTTCATCAGTGTGTTGAAAAAATCTACAGATTTACAGGGAACATTGAAATGGTTCTCCCAATAATATTCTCCGGTAGATAAATTTACCTGACACATGCAGAATAGGTTTGTATTTAATATTCAGGAAAATAAGACTTTATCCCGATAAAAGGTGCACACCGCACATTGTCAAACACGATTGTGTCATTCTGCCGTAGCTAAGCTGAGCACACACTGTATATTTTACTTCAAGTCAATAGACTTTTGAGCTGTTTATTAAAATTTTAACAAGACTTTAGATTTGACAGGTTCATCAGCTATTCAAAGCAACAAAGCAAATCAGCTGTCAGTTAACAGAGCGTGTTCCTCTCCTTGTGCAGATGACCTTAAGGTGATAACAGATTTTATATGGCATTGGCTAGAAAAAAGAAAAGAAAAGAAAAGAAGATAATTCACAGTTTCAGCAGCCGATGAGTATTATACTGTAGTGACATGCATTTCTACATTTCTAAATTTCAGTTAAACGTGTGACCTGCTGTTATTAAAGACCAAAGAGAGACAGAGAGAAGACAATAACACAGTAAAGGGTTTCAACTGGTTTCCTAATTATGTAAAGTAAAAAATTAAATAAAAACAAAACAAAACAAACAACAAAAACAACTTCGCATCTCACTTTGACATTTAAAAGCTCTCTTTTCAGTACGTGCCCCCATATTACAGATATGGAAAAACAAGCAGCCATAGCAGATACACAGTGACAGCCTTCTGGAATAAAGCAGTTTATACAGTACTTATTATTATTATTATTATTATTACTATTATTATTATTATTATTATTATTATTATTATTATTATTATTATTATTATCACAGTTATTATTATTGTTGTTATAATTGTTGTTATAATTATTGTTATTATTTATGTTAAATACCACTTTAATCTATTTAAATAAAATCTGGTATTTTATTTACACATGTAATGACATAATTAACTTATTCATAATTTATCAACATCTTTGTCTATTTAATATATACTCTTTTTACTGTTATATTGTTTTTTAATTGGCCTAACAGTCTTTAGAATAACAGCAGAGATTCCAGTTCAGTATTCTGCCACAAACAGTAGATTTTTAGTGACCTCCTGCACATATGTGCGTGGTGTGCTGCGGGGACGCACTCACACTTACCACACAGACTACTCTGAGTATCAGAACGACGTTTACAAAACACTCTTAAATATTGCATTCACTCTGGACAGAAGGGGTATGAGCCCATTGCTGTGCATTATCAGCAAACGGTTAGGGGATAAGTGACATATCTGAAAGACATACTTTAGATTCAATTTTCACTGTATGTTTTAGCAGAAACAATAAACGAAACTGAAATGTATGGATGTATGCATTCATTAATTCTTAATTTTTGTAACAAGATTATGAATTGGAAATATATAAAAAAAAATCAAGAATACAGACATTCTGTAGACAATATATATTTTGTATAAATGTATATATTTACAGAAAATGATGTTTTTAAATGTATAAATACATACTATTATTTAGACTAACATTAAAAATATTGTGGTATCAGAATATTTAAAGATTCTTGACATTTTATATTCTTAACAAATTAATGAAAAAGGTATGTATATACTCACACACTATGCTTCACATTTGGAAAAGGTAAAAGAGGTTTGCAAGAATAACACAGGTCTCTAATGTGTAAAAATATGTGTGTTGCTCTTATTGTTTTACTAAAACAACAACAACAACAACAACAACAATAATAATACAAAAATATATATAATACAAAAATACTATAGATATACCTAAATTGTGGAAAAAATACAAATGCAAATTATGTAGCTAAAATAAGCAATAAAACCGTATCAGTTAGATTTCGATGACTGAAATCTGAGCCAGCGTGGAATACTAATGCTTTTAGTGGAGCAGACAGATGTGCCAATATGTGTATAAAGCCATTTTAACCTCAGTGTTGTTAATATTCTTTATCAAGTGAATGAAGTACAAAGTTAATGTGTTAGCTTTTAGGCAAATAAAGTAGGTTCATGCAAAGCCAAGTGTAATTTAGTTTTCCTGTTTGAATAAAATGTTTTTGTTTTTGAGAAAATTGCCCTTAGCTATAATGAATTCTTTCCTCTGTGTTTTGTGGCACTATAATTTAACACTGGGATGAATCACAGGGGCTGATGATTTGATTGTGCATATATTCTAATAGAGAGCTGATGAATATTAAAAGTGCAACATTTAAAAGAAAGTCATTTTTCTAGCTTTTAGCTTAAAGAGCATAGAATGTTTTATAATAGCTATTGGCAAGACAAGCAACTGAAATGTAGGCTGATATATTTTCCCCCTAACATAAATCTACATAAATAAAATATTACTAAAATATGTATGTACTTACAGCGTTCTCCAAGTCACAAACTCTGTTAACCCCTTGGTATGCACTCTCAGTGGTTAAGAAAGTCGTCAGTCTTTCTCACTGCCAGCCTGAGATTAATTATTTTGTGGCTTGTGTTTGGTTTTGGTGTGAAATGTTTACATAGTGGGCTATGAAATTTTCGTCTTGTTAGTGAAGACTGAACACCACCGGGTGGAGTTCGAATTCTTTTTACAGGTGCTCTCTTACCAAAGCATTATATTTCCTCTGCTTGGACTTAAGACAGAATAATAGAGTAGAATAATAATATTATAACCGTCCAGCCATGAAACGAATGAGGTTATAAAGTATTCTGGAACACTTTAGTTAGCAGGTTCCTAGTGACCATATATGATACACTAATGTATTTTGAGAGCGTCGAATACCAGTAGCTACTGGCAATGTTTTTATAGTTTGACTCAATGTCACTATCACAATGTCAATTTTAAATGCATGTATCTGATGAATGTAATTATATTCTATGTATAACATGCTTATAATACATTTATAAGTACTGATAAATTGTACATTCATGCAGAACAACTGCAATTGCTCAGGCAGTGCTGGAATTCCTATCTACTTGATATCTTTAATATTGAATGTAAATGTTGCAGTGAAAGCTCCTTATATCTATTTAGTACAGACACTGCTTTACAAATGACAGACGTACTCAAACTACAGGAGTTTACATGTGGGTTGGAGGTTTTTTGCAGTTTTGGTGCTACAAAAACTTTCTGACAATAAACTATCTTTAAACACTGTAGCTCTGAAATGGGGACTTTAAAAAAATCTAGTGCTGGTAACAACCTGAAGTAACAAGATTTTACAAATCTACCGCAGTACAATCAAAAGGATCAAAGTCGTCCAGTAATATGTTAGTACAGTTTTAAAACTAAGCTGCTTTACAAAGGATTGTGAAATTTAGGATTGCCGCAGTATAAGACTGTGTTTATTTCTGTACAGTGTACTTCTCCTGCCAGCAGTAGGCTGGGCCCGCATTAATTCCACTGTACTACGCTCCTCTATGCTGTCACTGCTGGGCTGGCCGCAGGGGTTACACTTGAAGGTCTCTGTACTGGGTGGTCATCTGTATGCCCTGCATGTCCATAGAAAGATTGCATACAAGATGTGTTTGTTCTAATCACTACTCCCTACATCAAGCTTTTTTGTTTGATCAATATGGATCATTTTAACGAGTGGTGTTTCTGACTTAAGTCACTTTCATGCCTGTTTTGCAGCCAACCTCTGAGTGGTCTGATACAACAAAGGGCTCCTGCCCCTCAACCTATAACATCTGTCAGCAGGGGATAGTCATTAACTAATCTTGATAAATGGCTCCATATACATTTTTAATCCTGACTAATTTCAAATTACACAAACTACTATTGCATAATGTGATATTTCTTTGTCTAATTCATGTCCAGAAAGATCCACACTGCAGGCATCATTTGGTGTGGGTGAATTAGCATGATGGTTTTGAAATAATGGACTCTGTTTTGCCTAAGTGAATATGATCCTTTAAAGGTTTAATGGTACCAATTATTAGAAATATCATCCCTTGTCTATCGCGGTGTCACTTGATTGTTCTCATTATAAACGTCTCCTCTGCACTGACAGTCCAGGGAGGCCCTACAATCGGGCTTACTTCCTTCTTGTAGCGATGAGAAGGTCAATTGTCTGTTCTTTTAAGCACTCGAACCTTTTCTATATTTCTTAATTAGGCCAAGCTGCATGTAAAGGTATAGAAGCTCAGCTCTGACTGGCACACACTGCAGCAGTATAAAGCTAGTTACACGCTGCCTAATCATAGAGACACAAGCACCTGCTTCTCATGCCATTACACTGGCTTTGGTGGCTCAGTTTGAAATCCAATTCAAACACAGCTGTTTCAAATAAAAGGACCGGTGTGGAGTCCAGGCATCTAGACTGGCCAGTAGACTGGGAAAGATTCTTAATTAAAAAAAAATCTCAAGTGGAGAGTCAAAGAGTGGCATCCCTACTTTGGAGGGATGAGCTAATTATCAGCAGTGGACAAGGCAAAACACAGGGCCAGTGGGACAGCTGCTGATGAGATGGTGTGAACGCCAGGGCAACAGTGCAGGCAAAGCACTCAGATTAGCGCCAAGGCGGTCGGTGCACAGAACAGAACATGGCTTCTTCCCTAGTCCAACCTCCACCACCGCTGTGTTGCTGTGTTCACCTGAACCTGCAGGGGAATCGCTCTCAACATGCATATTGTATTTTATTCGTAAAAAGCAGTGCTCCAAATCCAGGACACATACACCCTGAAAACATCGCTGGCTTTGATCCGCCGGACCTTTTTTCTTTCTTTTTCTCTCCTTTCTGTTTCTTTTTCTTTCTTCATTTCAACTTGGTTTGACTGCGTTTTCCAAATGTACAATGTTTTATGGATGAGCTATAGTTTCCTGAACGTTTCTACTAGAGATAAAAATCAGTCCCTGCGACATATGTCCCAACTGAGAAAAAAACAAAACCCCATAGCGGTACCTACAGTTTAAGCATTGTTTGTGAGTCACGCTTATCACACAGAAACCGATAAGTCATCAAAGGCTTTCCATACAAGGAGTACCCTAAAGGAGCCATTTCAGAACACACCAACCCCACCCTGTAAAAATAAGCAACTGGGAACTGTAAATATGAGGGTGCTTACATGATTCTGAAGTGGGTTTATGAAATACATCAGCACTGCCCCTCCAGTAGTGTCTCGCCATCTTCCCATGGTAGTCTCGGATGTTTGCTTTGGCATCTGTGGAAAGAGAGGTTGGTAGCAGGCATGACATTTTGTTCACGCTGGATATTTTCAACTGTTCTACCACCAGCCCAGTTGTTTTAATACTAATTAGCAATGAGATGCTGGGACTGTTGCACTCGCAGAGCTAAAGGCTTTTAAATCTGGCTTCACCCTGTGTTAAGACTCAAAGATCTGCTAAATTGGCTGTGTTACTTATCGAATTGGCAATGACACTGATATGATTATGATGCAGTAATGAGATTGTATAATCCGTGTGCGATCGGGTCAGTGCATCTTACTACCACCTAAAGCAACTTCTTAAAAAGTGACACAAAGGAGAAAGGGGTTTCATTACATTGGACCACCAGATGTACGCATGCAATGCCTTGCAACACACATCCTGTATAATATAAACTCCCCCGCAAGTGTTCACTGATTTCCATTCATTTAGGGGATTTCGTGTGTTGTTTTTTTTCTATCCCAGTCTTGAGGTCCTTTTCACAGCAAGTGTAATAAGTGTTTTCTACACACCACACTCCCATTTGTACTGTTTCCTGAAATTCAGCCATCTGCATTTTAGTCTCTTTAAGGGTATTTTGTTTCAAGGAGGACAATGTGTTTACTGCCCGTTCAAAGCCACACTGTGTTTTTTTTTTGTCGGTTTTTGTGTGTTTGAGGTTTAATATTAAATTATTCCAACAATTTCAAGAGCAGAGCCACGCAACATTTTGAAAGCCGCCTCAAAGCCCTTCTCAGCACATCCTGATTGACTGTGCCTCCACCATTTCCCTCTTGCTTCTCAACTGATCCAGTCCAGTGAAAATCCCTCTGTTTAAAGAATGTAGGAACTACAAAGACTCCAAATTACCCAGGGAAATCTCTTCATATATTTTTATTTCAGTGACCCTGTGTGCCCCAGGGACTCAGGCGTTTGTAAAGGAGATTCCAGGAACACCAATCGCTGTTCATTCCAGGAAGCATATTGCTTTGAAACTGTGTTTTACCAGACACCGGAGAGAGCTAAACATTTTCTTTGCAAATATCACCGAGACAAAACATTGTTGAATTAGCCTAGGCAAGAAAACGGAAAAGGCCTAAATATACAAACTAATATCACCTTACTCTTCAAGCTAGATTTCTTTTGTTCACATACATAAAAAAAATGAACGAATAAATAAATAAATAAATAACATGACTTTAAAAGTAAATGTGAATTCACATTAGGTACACATCATTAGTTACACATGCAGTAATGCAGCGTGCCCACTTTCCAGCACATATGGACACAAACACTGCGGTTTTGAGGGTAATCAAGTTATGGGACTAAATGCATTAACCACTGGCATTCAGCAATACCAGTCAGCTGCTGGTGGAATGATCTGGTTTCCGCACATACTGAATAATGAGAATTTAACTTTAATGACATGGCAGTACTAATAAAATACTTCACATTTCAAGGTCATCAGTTTAACTTCCATTTAGCTTTTTAATAATGTATGTAAAGTTCAAAGAGGTATAGAGACGGTTAATGTTACCAACACACCATATTTAAACAGCATTTCAAAAGGAATATATCATAGATACAGTGGGGGAAAAAAGTATTTGATCCCCTGGCGATTTTGTACGTTTGCCCACTGACAAAGAAATGATCAGTCTATAATTTTAATGGTAGGTGTATTTTAACAGTGAGAGACAGGATAACAACAAAAAAATCCAGAAAAACGCATTTCAAAAAATTTATAAATTGATTTGCATGTTAATGAGGGAAATAAGTATTTGATCCCCTATCAATCAGCAAGATTTCCGACTCCCAGGTGTCTTTTATACAGGTAACAAGCTGAGATTAGGAGCACTCTCTTAAAGGGAGTGCTCCTAATCTCAGCTCGTTACCTGTATAAAAGACAACTGTCCACAGAAGCTATCAATCAATCAGATTCCAAACTCTCCACCATGGCCAAGACCAAAGAGCTGTCCAAGGATGTCAGGGACAAGATTGTAGACCTACACAAGGCTGGAATGGGCTACAAGACCATCGCCAAACAGCTTGGTGAGAAGGTGACAACAGTTGGTGCTATTATTCGCAAATGGAAGAAACACAAAGTAACTGTCAGTCTCCCTCAGTCTGGGGCTCCATGCAAGATCTCACCTTGTGGAGTTTCAATGATCATGAGAACGGTGAAGAATCAGCCCAGAACTACACGGGAGGATCTTGTTAATGATCTCAAGGCAGCTGGGACCATAGTCACCAAGAAAACAATTGGTAACACACTACGCCATGAAGGACTGAAATCCTGCAGCGCCCGCAAGGTCCCCCTGCTCAAGAAAGCTGAATGATTCAGAGGAGAACTGGGTGAAAGTGTTGTGGTCAGATGAGACCAAAATCGAGCTCTTTGGCATCAACTCAACTCGCCGTGTTTGGAGGAGGAGGAATGACCCCAAGAACACCATCCCCACCGTCAAACATGGAGGTGGAAACATTATGCTTTAGGGGTGTTTTTCTGCTAAGGGGACAGGACAACTGCACCGCATCAAAGGGACGATGGACAGGGCCATGTAGCGTCAAATCTTGGGTGAGAACCTCCTTCCCTCAGCCAGGGCATTGAAGATGGGTCGTGGATGGGTATTCCAGCATGACAATGACCCAAAACACACAGCCAAGGCAACAAAGGAGTGGCTCAAGAAGAAGCACATTAAGGTCCTGGAGTGGCCTAGCCAGTCTCCAGACCTTAATCCCATAGAAAATCTGTGGAGGGAGCTGAAGGTTCGAGTTGCCAAACGTCAGCCTCGAAACCTTAATGACTTGGAGAGGATCTGCAAAGAGGAGTGGGACAAAATCCCTCCTGAGATGTGTGCAAACCTGGTGGCCAACTACAAGAAACGTCTGACCTCTGTGATTGCCAACAAGGGTTTTGCCACCAAGTACTAAGTCGAAGGGGTCAAATACTTATTTCCCTCATTAACATGCAAATCAATTCATAACTTTTTTGAAATGCGTTTTTCTGGATATTGTTGTGGTTATTCTGTCTCTCGCTGTTAAAATACACCTACCATTAAAATTATAGGCTGATCATTTCTTTGTCAGTGGGCAAACGTACAAAATCAGCAGGGGATCAAATACTTTTTTCCCTCACTGTAGTTCTTTTTTCGCTCTTTTTTTGGTGCTACATATGCAAGATTAACATTTGAACAGTCTACTTAATGGCTTTGGAAACTATCCTGAAGTGACTGAGGATCACAGACAGAGTGTATGATGCAGGGGATAGTACATTACTTCTTTCACGGTACAACAGCTGTTTCTTAATTCACTGGCACTATGCATTAGGGTATTCAGATTATTCCATGGTATGTTACTATGAATAACGCACTTGCTCTATCATTATGTGGGTCATTAAAGACATAAACGAGCTTTTTATGCTCCAGTTTCTTACAGCTGTCATTGGCCTGCAATGTAATAGCATCTCTTCAAATAATCTGGAGGCGTTTCAAAATGCAGGTACATTAACTATCTTCTATTTACATCATTGATACTATTCTGTCACGCTGACATGCAAGTCTTTGATGGAGAAATACTTCGTCAGGGTGCATCTATTAGTTCCTTATTAATGTGGCACTGTGCTCTTGAAAGAAGAAAGTCTGTTTCCCTAGAATTATTTTTACAGATAATTTTACACGGAAATGTGTCAGCATAGTGCGTTATTCATTTCTATACACCTATCAAAGCGTGCTTTAATAAGATATTGCTTTTATTGATCCTAATTAAGTAGCATATGTATACTGCAACCTGCTAAACAAACAGGGGGGCTGAGCTTTCAGGATCTGCGGATTCGTTAGATCCTGTCAGTGGAAAGGGGGATGCACATTTAACATTTTTCATACAAAAAAACAATCAGCAATACATCAGAAACCAGTCAGTAAGCCAGTGTAATGCCACTTAAAGAGACATCTTCTGTGTAATGAATTCCCCTGATTGGAAAAAATATAGTAAAAATAGTTTTCCAACTTTCAATCCGATTTTTTAATTGTATTTACAGACAAGATATGAGAAAGTGAAAACGTTTATGTTGTCTATTCCCGGTCATGAGCAGTCAATTAACAATAGTAATGTAAATAACAGTAATGGTGTGTGTGTTTTTGTGCACGTGTGTGTGTTTGTGGCTGTGGCCCACGCTGGCCCATGCGCAGCACAGGAAGTGACCCCCGTGTGACAGGGATGTGAAGGTGTGCGGGGAGGAGCCCTTCATTCTAATTAGAGGGGCAGAGGCAAGGTCGCCCTGACCAGCTCGCTGCGGACTTCCAAAAGAAAACAGCTGCCGACAGCCAGGAGAAAGAGTTATGAGGGGTGTTGGGTAAGGAAATGTCCCAGGTTCCTGACATATTATGATTGGCTTGGAGATAGGGGAAGCGAACAGCCAGTGACTGCCCTAAAGGCTGCTAAACCTTGCTAGCCTAATGTACACAACAACATCCTCGTACAAGCACATGGTCAAAAATAACATGGGCGGAAATTTGCATTGAGTCGCTACTCTGCTTTGGTTCCCCAAGGGACTATTAGTAATCCAAACTGAGAGGAGAGAGAATATGGAAGCAATTTTACTGCAATTCACTGCCTTCTTTAAATGGTTCTGTCACTGACATGAAGAAGGGGAAAAAGTAACAATTTAAACAACAAATTAGATAATTATGGGCCTAAGTACAAATGATACTTCCCTCCTGATAATAAGCGAACAAACAATGGAACAGGTTTTGGCGGCTTCCGTGGAAATTTTCACTTCAGCCCAGCAACCAGGGCAGATTAACATTGAATGTGCAGCAGCATCTTCTGATAGAGACTCAATCATTCAGAAATAACAGCTACTGGGGCTGCAGCGCTCTCTTAACAAGGCCTAGGCTATGCGCCAGTCTAAAAAATTCATTATGTGCTTAAAACATAAAAAAGAGAGAGAAAAAAAATGTATTGTGTTGGGAGTTTAATAAGCCTCTGCATGGGGAGCAAGGGACTGTGTTAAAAAGGTAAAACAAGAACATTTAATAATAAGTAACCATGTTTTAATATACAGCACATCTTTCATCTTCAGCATATTGCATTTCTTCTCATTTTAATTATGCATATATATGGCACCATGAATCACTATAAAACACATTTCCATATAATCCTTGATAAGCACAAATTATTTTTCATCATTTCTGCTTTAACTGAAATAACATATGGCATACTTTGAGGCTGTGACAAAGTTATAAATCACAGTCCCATTTTAAAAATGGAAATGTAATGCGATTTAAAGAATGTTTCATGATTAAAACTTCATCAATCAAATGTCCAGAAAAAATAAAATAAATTTAATATAAAATACATTTCATATTATAAATATACTTCACATTATGTGTATATATATATATATATACAAATACATAAATGTATGTGTGTGTGCGTGTATGTACATATTTCTATCATTAAAAAATAAAGTTATTTTGGAGGAATTGGTGGGGATGCGGAAATTAATGGATGTGGTTTGATTGATAAAATATCCCCCTCCTGCTGGGGGGGCAAGGCCTAGTGAATTCCATATTCACTTTTTTGTCATGCAAACCTGTGTGTGTTCCAGTGGCATGAACGCTGCTCAGACAAAGGCTCTCTGAGAAAAGGCCATGTATTTCAGATTGTGTTACATCAACTGGCGTTAATGACACCTCGGAGTACCGGGCCGGTCTCCACTAGAGGACTGACCACAAGGCCCCCGCTCGCCCTGGGTACAGGTGCACTCTGCCACTGCCCACTGCTGCCCTTGCTGCCAGATGCTCAGCAAAGATTAGACAAGAAAGTTACACGGAGATGAACATCATTTAATTCATTTATTAATTTATTTTTGTACACTCAAGACAGGATATGCTTTGATGTTATTTCCATGTCCCCGACACTCTGTTAAATGCAATTATTTTTTTTATTTTATTTTTTTATTCATTTAATTGTTACCTAAATCGGGCATGCTACTAAAACCAAAATGCATCATCGCACACGCGTCATTGCTAAGCGGATGCATTTTGTACACACAGATGGTTTGCTGCACATTTTTGTGCAAAATTGGTACAAACACATAAATAAACGCACACACACTCACGCTGGCTTGCAGGCACGCACACACTCATACTGGCCACATGCTAAGAGTCTCGAGATGGGAGATCTCAGCTTGCTAACGGGGCTAATGGCTTTATATCATTGCTAGAGAATGAAGGCAGACAGGCCGGTTGCAGTGCTGTGCAAGGGGCAAGTGCACGGAAAAGAGAGGTCAAGGACGAATAAATTCTGCTACCCGGTGTTTGAAATAACAAATAAGCGCCCTCACCAGAGGGGAGTCATTAAAAATAATTTACACGAGCTTTCTGTTCGGTGAGCTCTTTTTGATACAACATTTCCTTCAGTGATTATCACTATGGACATGTTCCAGCCATATGGATAGGAGCTGGTCTGGGAGCCGCGCTAATACCTGAGTGGTTAATTAAGAGCTGTTGCTGGGCCACAAGAAGCCGGGCTGAAATCCCTCTCCGCTCCTCGACAATGAGTAGCTTTTTTAGCAGGAGAAGTCACCAGGGAGAGACAGAAGCGCAGGGTAATTATTTGAGATAACATACAGTGGAAGTGGGGGGAAATGTGCATTTGAAAGGAGGGCAGCGAGAGAGAAAAAACTCTATAGTAAAAAGGTCAACGTCTCCTATTTTTCTGTACTGTGTCGACAGTCTGTAATGCCTTTTTAAAATGAATGACAACGGATCCTGTTTTTATAAATATCTCATTCTGTATTCAAACTTCGCAATCGTGAGCACAGGCCTGCCAATCCAATCTGAATAAGCTATTCTTAGTTGTCAGTGTGTGCTCCTCTGACTTTGATTGCCATTTTTTTTTTTTTTTTTTTTTGCAAAACAGCTGTAATTTCCCCATTAACCCATATGAGCCCAGGCCATTGCACTGTGAAATATTAACACAGGGAAACTAAGTGACATTACGTGCTTATACTAGCAAGCTCACATCAACAAAGTGTGCCTTTAATTAAAGCATCTAAAAAGGATATGCACTGAAGTCATGTCTTGTAGATTGTACTTGGTAGGCAATGTAGTTCCATAGTGACCAAAAAAAGAAAAGAGAAAATCAAATTATGAAATCAGCAGCAGCCTACCTCACTTGACATCACAGCTCTACACTCAGACATGCTGTTGTAAGAACTCATTTTAAATGCATTAGTCTTAAGGGTTTTCAAATGAGCTGACTATTATTTTGAGATTTATTTTTAAATGATTACAATTACAATAGCATAACACCTTGTGTACTTATTGATTTATTTTATAACCTGCGTGGGTTTGTGGATACATGAAGAGAGGTGAAATGCCTAACTGTGTTATCTGTAATTGGTGTTCACTGGAGGTCAGCGCAGGTGTAGCTGCACTGTTCAGAGGCCAGCACAGCCCCCTGTCCAGTCCAAAAAATGATTTGCTTGAAGGTTGCACATATGTTCAGAAAATTATATTTAAACCTTCAGAACAACATCACTTGGTTTTTATTTTGTTTTAAAAGTAAATTTTATTCTGAAATAACCTGTTCTAAATGAATATCGCTTAAACATGTCAGTTCTCATTGAATTCTGTTTCCTCCTCACCAGCTCTGCAGTTCGCTCTGTCTGGGATGGCTACCAGCTACAGAGAGGTCTTGATCACCTCTCAGACCTGCTGAAGAAATAAACATCTTCCCATGCCAGAAAGACTGTAGTGCATTTCAAATCACAGGAACATCTATACTGTATGCAAGAAAAGAGCACCATGTTTATTTTGCCTGAAAAAAATATATAATTAAAAAAAGGCATATTTTCAAAATACATGAGTTGGCAACGGGCATTTCAACATCTGATATTTACGTGATTGAAACACTAATCCGTCTGGCTGACCCCTTTTGTGCAGGTACTTCATTGCGCATCGAAGCACGTGATCTTAACGCCTCAAGTTTTTATTTTGTTTAAACAACCCTGCTTTTTGAGGGCATTCAATGCCTGCATGTTTGGCGGGCACTGTAGCTGGCTCATTTGTGCCAGACTGTTATAAAACAGCAAGACTGGGGGAACTGAAAAATGACAATGCTGTCTTTCTGTTAACATTGTATGCACAGTGAGCCAAAACCACTCGATTCTGTCTCCGTAAACAGACATTTTTTTGTGTGTTTTTTTAATTATTGTGGCCTTGCCATTGCAAACAGTGGCTCCACTCTTTAATACATTTCTTTCTTTCTTTTTAAACAATCACTCAAATCCATGAGAAATCATAATTGTTAGCAATTTGGAGAAGAAGAAAAAAAAGAGAAAGAAACAGCTTGATTGTGTGTCAGGATATCCCTTTCCAGGCCTCCTATAGAGCTTACTCTTCATTTACATATTTCTTTTTATAAAATGTAAATGGAGATATGATAATCTTTCTGCCAGGACAGCAAGGAATGTTTCCCCTGTAACTAGGAGAGGAAAAACACAGTCCATTTACATCAGTTATAAATTCTTTTTATGTATATATGACAACCTTTTATGTTAGACATCCAATATCTTTTTTCTGTGTGGTTTTGCAGTATATATGGGCCAGGATTGAGAAGGCATTCAGAATGATCTGAGGGGAAGAAAGGCTGTGCACTGTCACAACACAATCACTGTGCGTCTATTGAAAAATCAGGAGAATTAAGGGGAATCTCGACCAGACTGGAACGATCTTAATGGTAATGGCAGTAAAGTTTACTGATCCAATGTTAACGACGTCAGCACAGAACAGTTAAACTGAGGCACTAAAACTGACTTCACGCTGTATTTCTTAAAAAAAAAAAAGATTAAATACCAAAAAAAAATCCTGATATAAAATCATCTGATGATAAATTCAGTACAGAAGAATGAGTGTTTCTCGTTTCTTTTCGTTCACATTGTAATCTGTAATAAAGGCCTACTGAATATGTTGATTGCTTTCTTTCACAGCACACAGAAGGTCTCCGGAGTCGTGGATTATTACTGGTAGATTATTTTGCGAGCAGCCCTATTATCACTGGGGTGATACATGTGTGACTTGAACTTTGCTCATTTCCCCCCTTTAGGAAAGTATAAGCATTTAAAGCTCTTACATGAAGTGAGCTTTCACATTGTATATTTAAGACTTATTTTTTAAATGCATATTTCATCAAAGATCAGTATTTAATTAATTGCTACCCAGCTCTCGAGATCCAAGCCCCAGGGTCGCCGTCCCACAGTGATCTTGCTGTGGTCAACTGTCACCTGCGTGTCAGGCGAGGAAGCGCAGGAACATACATAAAATGTGCACCAGAAAAAGAGCAAAGAAAAGAAGAGGAGATCCTTTCAGTAAACACATTGTGTGTTTCACTATGATTATGCTTTTGTAGTTCACCATTGCCAAACGGCATTAATGAGACAGTCGCCTTCTCTGACGCACGGATTAGGACGCTCCCTGACCTCTGTTTCCGACGTACTGTAATGTCAACACTTCTCAAGTCTGTGGACAATATGAGCTGGCAACCCCAGCCATTGTTGTGCCCCTAATTCTGTGCTATCAATTCGCTGGCAGTGGGTTGAGCTGTCAGATCAGAAGAGGCTTCATTGGAATAAAGGTGGGCAGATGTGTGATAATGAGACAGAAGCATACAGATGCTAATATTCCTGTTCAGCAGAGCAGGCCTGTCTTCGTTAGGCCGAGCCAGCTGTAGACTGTCAGACATGGGGAGGCTGACTCCTCTTGATTCCCATTTAAGATCAGCCTCATTCGCTGTCTGTCAGTGAACTTTTCCCTCGCAGGAGCCCAGACCCCTGGGTGATCAGCCACTCTCTGACATAACGAAATGTCAGAAGAAGTTTAAGTTGTGCGAGGGTCTGTGATGCTCGCGCAGTGTCGACTGGCGCTCCCTTCCCTCCAAGGTGTCTTGTTAATGATCCACCTGGAAGGCTCCAGGGTATTTTCCTGTATTTTGTTTTCTTATTAAAATGCAGCAAAAGCCTTTGTCAACATCTATGTCAGCAACTGTAAGGCCTAAGCATTGTTATCAGGAGCATAATTAGATTTCTTCCCTATGAATCTGCCACCTGTGTTGACCAGTCAGCAAGGGACTGCTTTTTGTGTGTTTTTTTAACAAAATGTTTTATATTCCTCCAGTTGGCAGGGATATACAACCATCCTCAGGGTCATACTGAGCTCTTTGGTCTGAACGTTGGTCATTTTCAGGACGGGCAGGGTGAAGTTTTAATCTTGCACCATTCAGGCACCTCAGTATTATCAACAGCAAGAGGAGAAAAACAAGAGATAGAAGGCTAAGAAAGAAGAAAGCAAAGAAAATAAATGAAAGATAGTAGAAACAGGAGGCTGAGCACCACATTACAACTTATCTACTTTAGAAGGTGGAGGCCTGACTTGGCCTGATCGGTTTTAAAGCTGGACACAGGCGTTATTTCTGGGAGTGCACATCATTCAGTAGGGTTGGCCTGCAAACAGTCACAGTGTCCCTGGAAAATCTGTGGTTTAAACAGT
>NC_089858.1:15338748-15343748 GCF_036373705.1 Amia ocellicauda | reverse complement strand
AACAAAACAATTCAGCGCATGCATTCTCTCGATACACAATATTCCTCATCCGATTATGAAGCACTTAACACAAAAGACGGTCGCGGATCTTGGGCGCAGAGGCCGAGGCGGTTTCCTGTGCTGGGGAGAGCCGTGTGGCGGTGCGGGAGAGCTGGGAGAGGCCGGCCGCGCAGGGAGGTCTCGGCTGGAGCTATTGTCTGCAAGGAGGATGTGCTGCTGCCTCCCTGGAGGTGCAGGTCTGTATTCGGTGTGAATGACGCAAATGACATTCTGAAACTACAAATATCTGGGTGGGTTTCCCTTCTCTGGGGGGAGTAGTCCGGTCCCAAAGGCAAGATAAACAAAGGGGAAGACCTAGCATTCCACCCACCCCCCCGTTACAAAGTGAAAATCACTTTCAACAAAATAGGTGGAAGCTGCTGGGTGTACTCACATGTAGCTTCACTGGTTTTCTAAACTGTTATGGAATAGGACTTTTTTGTAGCTTTTTTTGTTGTTGTTTAAAGCTCAGATTTTACTCTATTTTTTTTTTACGAAGCCATATGTGGGGGTTGTGACTTCTTGGTGACCTTGAGACTTTATCCTTTTGATTTTGTTTCATTGGGAGAACACCACGACCTCTCAGTGGGCTGCCTCTTTGGGTCAAATGTTGTCAAAAGCCTGCTAGGCCCGGGCTTCTGACAAGCCGTAAATAACCTGAAGTTTGGGGCTGATTAAACAGAAATTAGGCCAGTTTAACATCGTCACAAACAGCTACAAAGGCAGCTCTATGCACAGGACTTTAGGAGAAATGAACTACAGACGCGATCGCTGCAGTAAGACGGCTCATAACTTGAAAGAACACAATCATACAGAGTTCATAACACTAAGGATGCGGATAACTGTGAGCTTCTTTTTCCCCCTGGAATTTGGATCATGGTGCGAGTCCAGCTACTGACTGGGACCAATTCCCTCTTGTGATACTTTCATGCTGGTCAATAGCTTGCTATGAGTTCTCAGTCTGTGGAAAGGCTGCAGATTTGTATATTGGGGGTTATTCGGACACCGCTCCTTGCAGTGACTGACCCTTATATACCAGGTAGATGCTTTCTTATAGTTAAAATGTCCCAATATATAGTCATATGGGTTTGGTAGGTGAAGTTTTCTTACTATTAAATTGGTAATAATAATAATACATATTTTATTGTTTTACTTTATTATTACAGCTAGTATGACTAATGGCTTCTGCTTAGGGGAAGTCAAACATATATATATATATATATATTGCTAGAATTCAGTATTTATTGTTTCTAACATTTGAATATAACTTTGGTAAAGTCCTTAGTCTCAGACAGCGCGTTGAAATGGCCTGAAGGATGTGTTAAATTGAGATTATGGTAAAGAGTTCTCGTGTTTGGGGCTGGGAGGGTTTGCTGCTTCACTGGGAAATAAGAGCATTAGACAGGGAAACGCCACTCACGTACTGTAGGTCCTGATGAGCAGCTGAATGATGTGAGTATGTCCATGAAGAGCAGCAATATGCAGCGCAGTGTATCCCTGACAAAAAAAACACAGGATTGACACACACTGAAGGAAAACCTAGGCAACGTGCAAGAAGACAAAAACAGACCTCTATTTCCTCATGCAATAGACACAGTAAGATAACACACTACGGCTGGTTATTCACTGCAGTGTGTGGTGTTTTGGATTAGGTTTTACACATTAAGGATAGAGCTCTACAGAACTGTTACATCCACAAAATGAATGAGTAATGGGTGACTGTTGTAATGGGATGTGCCACCAAGTTCTCTGACCACCTGTATGAAATAATACTCAACAGCAGGATAGGCAAGGAAGAGCAAAAACTATTTATAATTAAACAAATATGACTATAATGTTTACAAAGTGACTGTCAGCTGATATGAGAATGATACGTACAAGTAAAACTAAGTTTACTTCAGTGATCTTAAATTTGATAAATGTACAAATCTGTATGTAAAAGCCATACTGGCCTATAATTAATGAACCACAAGGTTCAATCAACTTAGATTCACTTTCCATGAAGCTTTACTGAATATTTAATGCTGTTGATATGAAAATATCATATACAAAATATTACAATTATATAATGTTTGTATATGTAATTATCGATGCCTATAAATAGATTACTGGTTTGGTTACTTGTAATTTGTTCAATCACAGTATGTTTGCAGTCATCACTGAAATCACTCAGTTTCTTTTCTTTATATTTTTCAAATCAAAACATTTAATTAGTTTAATAAACACATTACTTTGCAACGAATTCTGGCAAATAGAGATTGCTGCACAAGAAAAACTATTAGCATTGTGAGAAAATGGGTGACAACCCAACACTCCCACTTCAAAATTCTCTGTGCCATTTCAGGCACTGATATTAGAAACAGTTGGGTTTCATTTCACACACCAATGTGCTCTAGGGGAATCTCAATATTTATTCAGTTTGTCCAACGGCGGTACCTGCTGTGGGCTACACTTGTCATTTGTAAGCATTAACATGTGCATCCCTTTCTAAATTTACTGTCATTCATGTTTTCTCCTTTTATGTGTCATTATTCTACAATGAAACGATTACATATTTGACAGTTTTATTGGCCACACTACAACAGGAACAGGTAGGAGAGGGAAAAAAAGCTCAATTCATAAAATTCATATCAGTTTGATATTATTAGTGTTATCATAATTGAGAGGAAACTGCTCTGGACCTCAACCTGCAGAGTGTGCCTCTTAATCTGTAAAAGATTGATCTATATTAACGATAAGTGTAAACATGATTGCATCTTGATCTTCGCGTCCTCTAGTGTGTTTCTGTTCGGTATAATACAATAAAGCCTCGGGTACTTTTCTGAGGGTTGTCAAAAAAATATATATTTATAATTCACATTTCTTGAGCAAGGGAAAAAAACAAAAACAGAAAAAACAGCTACAACACAGTTTCCCCCCAGTTGGGTTTACTTCAGAAGAACACAACAAGCTCCTGGAGTCTGTTTTCCAGCCCCTGTGACCACAGCCTGTGAACCATTGAGTGATTTAAGTTCCAGACTGACGCTGCTCGGTGCTCAGAGAGTGTCTGTGCAACGGCCTGCTCGTGTTTTTTGCGTGGCTGCAGAGGATAGGCGGTCTTGCACGAACTTTACAAGTCTTAAAGGTCACGAATCTTTTATGTGTTCACCTCGACTTTTAACTTTTAATGGTGAGGGGTGAAGGTCAAAAGCTTCAAACCGGGAGAAAGTGGAGGGGCCATAAAAGTGAAATGAGATCAAGGTGTGCTGGTCGGCTGGGGGAGCCTAGAACCACAGACAGACAGGGCCTCAGCAGTGGAAATGACATGGCTGTGAACACAAGTCCTCCAATGACAGCAGCCCAATGGCTGACCACAGCCACCCTTCCCGAGTGATCGCTAACTCCCTGATTAGTCAAATACAAATTAGATCAGTAAGTGACATGTTTGGAGGCTGCAGAGCCACAACGGCAGCCACCTGTGACTGTGTGTGAGCATGACATCAGAGGTGCCTAATACAGTACAGCACAATCATCATCATAAACAGTCAAAGTATATTTTAAACCATAAGATTAGGCAACCGAAAGCAAGCTTCTTTGAAAATAAATTTATTTGAAAGATTTAACTGAGAATCCCCTTCAAATACACAGTGAAGTAGACAACGTCTGAAGTGTATTGAGGAAGCCCATGTGTGGACTTATCAGACTTGTCTTTGAGCGAGAGAGAGACAGAGAGAAAGAGAGAGAATAAAAAAACAACCTCATTTAACAATTTAACAAAACAAAACAAAACATTATTGGTCAGTATAATTATACACATTCCAATAAACATGTAATATACTGTTATACTGTGTGAGTGTTCAAAAAATAATTTCAAATGAATCACTGCAGTTTCTTGAGGAATATTTAAGTATTGAGCTTTTTCTGATAACGTCTATTGGGAACATTAAATCAAGCCTTTATTGAGTACAGCCAAAACAGCACATTATGGGTCCCGCTGGAGCTCCACAGATCAGACCTGCTTCTTCACTATAAAGTAACAACAAAGAAAAGGGAGCATGGAGTTGCATACTGTTTATTTATGAAACAGGCCTTGGCATTTTCTCATGTGGGAGTGCTCACACTTGCAAGCTATCCAAATAACCAAAAGCTTACAGAGAAACGTCTATCTGTTTTTAAAAAAACAACAACTTCAAAACTGCTACAGATTCTAAATTGGGGTATGCATGATGCAACTGGACAAACACACACACACACACACAGATAATGAGATAAATCAGTAGCCAAAATGCTTTTACATTTCCCAAGTAGCAAAATGCGGTGTTCTGTGAAATCAGTGCTATTAAGCGGGCTGGGAATCTTCAGTTTTGACAACAAGGCAAACGGTCCCTGATTGAAGATGACATGAAGAGCCACCTCGAGCTGAGCCCAGACTCGGCAGAGCAAAGTGCGACTTCCAGAAGAGAACCAGGAAAAGACTTCAAAAGACGAATTATGTAACTGCAATAGTATCGCTGTAACTTTCAGGTGTCTAGTCCTGACAGCTGTACAGGCTATAGTAATGCTTCCCGGCTGCCTGGGTTAGACCCTGCCCCTGCTGTCAACACAACTATCAGCTTTCATGGATCATCTATTATCTACTGAATCTGTCATTACCAAGGAGAGCTGGGTTTTTAAGTTTAAAAAGAGAAAGAGAGAGAGGGAGAGACCATAGAGCAATAGCATCCTCTTATCGACGTGCGGGTGTTTTTGTGAGCGAATAAGTGACTGTGAGCCTGAGAGGCTGTGTTCACAAATTGTACTGCTATGGGGAGAAGGGGGGTGCTTTGTTTGTTTGGACAGATGCACAGAGCCATCACTGCACTTCTGTCAGTGATCAAAGGGACTGATGATGTAGAACAGATTCATGGGCCATGTCTTATCAGCCCCTACTTTGCCCGTCATCCATCATCCAAACTCCTCGGCCTTCCCAGAGTGATGATCGC
>NC_089858.1:15318748-15333748 GCF_036373705.1 Amia ocellicauda | reverse complement strand
TAAACTCGGCTGGATTAGAAGCACAATCCTCTGCAGGTGTGTACATACACAAACTGGATATGGAATTCTCACCAGTAACATTCACAAAATTGCTTTTCTGTACACTATTGAATGACTGAAAACATTTCACTAACTTTACCTTTTGTTTGTTTGTTTGTTTGTATCTGAAGACCTAACACCATTCAGTTTTCCGCACGCTCCTTCACTTCTCTCCTACTTATTGCTCGATGTCGCCTGTGGCAGCTTCAGCCCCCGTGACTGTGATGCGAATGTGAGTACGGGCCTGGCCGTCCCACACGCTGCGCTCTGCCTGCTCATTGGGGCGGATGTGTGCTGGGCAGTGGCAGCCCCTGGGAGTGAAGCCTGTTGCGTCCGACACCTCTTTAGCCAGAAACCATCCATCCCCTAGAGACTACAGGGCAGGGCTGTAGGGTGTATGTGTGAGGGAAAGTGTAAGGGATGTTATTTCTAGAATAAATAAAAAACCTAATTGTTTTTAAAAGAAGCAATGCTTCGTGGTATTGCATTGAGACTCTGTGTACCACTGACAGCTGCTGCATTGCAGATAACATTGGAGTTAAAGAACCAAACAAAAGGCAACCTAACATGGGTTTCCTTTTCTTTATTTCTGTCAAATTTACACCAATGATTGAGACTCTTGTCAGGGGATATTTCCAGTGGAGACCAGAAAACATCATATCTCAGCTGGGAAAAAAATTGGTGCAAAAAATAATTAAATATGGCTTACTGAAATCATTTTAAAAAGAGAAAGGCATAAATAAATAAACTAATAAATATATATATAAATAAATACATAAATAGTGATACAGTGTGTCATTAACACTGGCCAAGATAATCAGTTTCAACCTCCAGAGCATAATAAAAGTTGCTTGTTTGCAATAGAGCCCAATATTGCTGTTCCTTCAACAAGTTTCCTGCGCCCCGGCTCCCTGCTCACCCGGCCCCTCTCCCCCACAGCCTGCCCCTCGACTGCCTGGAGACGCTGCTCCCCTCATCACTGCGCCTCATCTCCCATTGACACTTGCTCTCATTGCTCTACACCACAGAAATTGGCGCTGTGAACACAGTTTGACATTTCCTGACATTTCATGAACTAATTACACTACAAATAATTAAGCATGTTCACATCTGTAACAAACGAAGGCAAAATGGTTGTCAACGGCTGTGATTGATGACCTCCCTGAGACTTTATCTGATGAGATTCCACCCCAGCCCCCCCCACATACACACACACCCTCCCACCCCTGTCCTCAATACACACACACACACACACACACATCACGAGCTGGAACCTGGATGCCAGTGTCTTGTGTTAGCAATATTGCCTTCAGCCCCTTATCCACACGGATCAAACCGACACAGAAGCCAGAAGAAAAGGATGAGAAAATTAATGACTACAATGAAGTATTTGCATTTTTCTTAGGCTGGAGAAAAAATAAAAAAACAAAGAACAAGGGGATGTGACAAGCTCAATTATTTGGTGCAGTTAAGAGCACAGAGACAGCTCCTGCTGGAGGGAGATGGGGGGGAGCCCCATGGTGTCAAGTGGGCTAGAGAAATGGCAGGTGACGAGGACAGCCCCTTTTTATTCGGAGTGTCGTGTGGAGCTACGGGCCGTCACTAAAAAGACAAATTATCGCAAGATGAATTTCACGGAGGGGAAGAATTTGTCACCTTTGTAACACTCCCCTTAGAAACTTCAGCACAGCCATTGTGGTAGACTTTACAAAAAGGAAAACTTCCACTGAAATGCAGCGCCGAGCCATAAAATCTGCCAAAGAGCATGTAAGGGAATATGTATACATATGTTTACGTGTATATGCACATACATGAGTATATCTATGTCCATATACTAGCTATCCAATGTAAGAGAATACATTTGTTGAGACACAGGTAATTAAACGTTTGCATTAATTAAATTTTCACACTGTGTACATAATTATTACGACAATAACATTATTAATGACTGGAATGCTGATAGAGCCAAAAACCTTTTGCAGCTTTCAAAAACAAAATCCACTTAAACTTTATGATGTTTTCACTGGTTTCTTATATAACTACTATTCTTATTTATTTTGTTTGTGATATTTGTTGCCTGTAATCACTGGGCTGTTGTACCCCAAGACAAAAATGAGTGGATGCAGAGGAGAAATAGAGAAGCTAGCAGATGGTCAATTGGAGGAAAACAAAGCCAAGCTTTAAATTGTCTATTTTGCATTGCGATTTTGCACATAATCTGGGGCTCTGGCAGAAATTCATCCCCGGCCATCTAAGAGATCTAGGGAAAAACTTATACGAACTGGAAAAGTGTGTGCCTAAATGAATATTAGGAGTTGGAGATATTGAAGTACGTATCCAGACTGCATTCAGATAGCTACTTCACAAGGGCAGCAGAATAACAACAATAAAGCCAAACAAAAAAAGTTTTCACCATCGTCTCCAAGAAAAAGCAGTCTCTCATCACACGCAGCACACAAACTCAATAACTCTGTTAAGTATTTCAGACAGTGCAATTGTTGCTGTAAGACAAGTCTAGTTTGCTCTATTTGAAAAGAGACATTTAATGGTAATCTCTGCCATCAGACAAATCACAGAGGCGCCAAGATAGTTAAAGAAACTGCAAAAACAAACAAAACAGAAGGCCAGATATCTAATTTATCTAATCTGCACAGATTTAGAAATAAATATCAAAATAAAATAACAAAATAACCAAATACATGTTTTTCAGACTAAAGTTGCTGCACAACTTAAAACTACAGCAGAAAAGCCTTGAATAGAAACTGTGGCAGTGCAAACCTTATTTAAAAAAAAACACACGTCTGGATAATAAAAACTTTGTCATTGTGATGATGAAAAGGTACTGAAAACATCAGCATCAGGCTTCTTCAAAATAACAACACAAATGTACAAATCTCAGCAGAGAGGAATTGGTCCGGAGTGCCACTTCAGCAGAGTTGACAAATTCGCGAACCCCTCACAGCAAGAGTGCATTCCCTGCACATTTGTTTTTAATACTAGCAACATTTGTGTATATTGTTTTGAGTTTTGTTTGCTTTTAAGTGTATATTTTTGTTAAATAAAACACAGGCCCGGTTCCACTGCCGACGGTCAGCTGTCGCTTGGATGTGGAGAGTGAACTGAGAACTAAGACTATTTATTTATGTGTTTATTTATTTCTTGCATAAGATAAATAATTGTAAGTGTAACTGTGTCTCATGCTATTCTGCCTTAATGTATACTGTGAGTGAGTCATTCTAGGAGTGGTAAAACAAAGCACCAGCAGCAGCCAAAATACTCCTGGCATCGAAAAGGAAGAGAGAGAGAGAGAGAGAGAGAGAGAGAGAGAGAGAGAGAGAGAGAGAGAAACAGAGAGAGAAAAATATTTAAAAATTGACCTCGTTTCAAGACACTAGAGCTCAATATTTGCTAATGTCTTTTTAAGAGTATAAATAATCACATCAATCCTGGTCTCAGTTTAGCCAATTGGATCTCAAATTGTTTTTGCTCTCCTACAGGTGCCTTCCTTAGATTAAATGCTGATGCATCAAACCAGTAGCTTCTGCCTGGCTTGGTGGGGATGATTCGATTTGCATGGATTTCTGACCTGTATATGTGCTGTAACACTGCCTTCTGCCCAAAGCCTGCCTGTGTGCAGAGCGATATTAAGTGTGGTCATTTCATGTAAAAAAATATCTCATAATAATCATATCATACACAAGTTAAAATAAGAACATGTGACAAAGCTTTGAGGCAACCTCCCAAGACACAGCAAACAAACTCAATATTATTATTATTACTATTAATAATAATAATAATGATAATAATAATAATAATAATGATAGTTGCTCTGGCTGTGTAGTATTCATCGCAAATACCATAGGGGACAACAACAACAATAATAATAATAATAATAATAATAATAATAATAATAATAATAATAATAAATGTAGTTGATGTATGCGAATCAAGCTTATCGAGCCATATTATAGTAAAATGAAATCTGAGCTTGTGAACTGATATGATGAAGCACACAGTGAGCTGTCAATTGAGTTGTGTCTGAAGTCTCTTACATTATCTATGAGCTATAAGTGGCTACTGTGCAGCTCATCCCATCCCAAAATCGAGCTCTTGAAAGGGTAAATGTCAAACTCACTGCAAGTTCACATTCTCACCTGATTTTTTATTTTATGCAACTACTCCCCAAAGGGAAACAAAAAAAAAAGTTTGTATATATCTATATACATATAAAAACTTACAAAATATAGTGATTATTTATGATAGACAGCGCATATAACTATCTATTTACACACATGCACAATAATATATGTATGTGCATTACTATAATATACACTCACCTAAAGGATTATTAGGAACACCTGTTCAATTTCTCATTAATGCAATTATCTAACCAACCAATCACATGGCAGTTGCTTCAATGCATTTAGGGGTGTGGTCCTGGTCAAGACAATCTCCTGAACTCCAAACTGAATGTCTGAATGGGAAAGAAAGGTGATTTAAGCAATTTTGAGCGTGGCATGGTTGTTGGTGTCAGACGGGCCGGTCTGAGTATTTCACAATCTGCTCAGTTACTGGGATTTTCACGCACAACCATTTCTAGGGTTTACAAAGAATGGTGTGAAAAGGGAAAAACATCCAGTATGCGGCAGTCCTGTGGGCGAAAATGCCTTGTTGATGCTAGAGGTCAGAGGAGAATGGGCCGACTGATTCAAGCTGATAGAAGAGCAACTTTGACTGAAATAACCACTCGTTACAACCGAGGTATGCAGCAAAGCATTTGTGAAGCCACAACACGTACAACCTTGAGGCGGATGGGCTACAACAGCAGAAGACCCCACCGGGTACCACTCATCTCCACTACAAATAGGAAAAAAAGGCTACAATTTGCACAAGCTCACCAAAATTGGACAGTTGAAGACTGGAAAAATGTTGCCTGGTCTGATGAGTCTCGATTTCTGTTGAGACATTCAGATGGTAGAGTCAGAATTTGGCGTAAACAGAATGAGAACATGGATCCATCATGCCTTGTTACCACTGTGCAGGCTGGTGGTGGTGGTGTAATGGTGTGGGGGATGTTTTCTTGTCACACTTTAGGCCCCTTAGTGCCAATTGGGCATCGTTTAAATGCCACGGCCTACCTGAGCATTGTTTCTGACCATGTCCATCCCTTTATGACCACCATGTACCCATCCTCTGATGGCTGCTTCCAGCAGGATAATGCACCATGTCACAAAGGTCGAATCATTTCAAATTGGTTTCTTGAACATGACAATGAGTTCACTGTACTAAACTGGCCCCCACAGTCACCAGATCTCAACCCAATAGAGCATCTTTGGGATGTGGTGGAACGGGAGCTTCGTGCCCTGGATGTGCATCCCACAAATCTCCATCAACTGCAAGATGCTATCCTATCAATATGGGCCAACATTTCTAAAGAATGCTTTCAGCACCTTGTTGAATCAATGCCACGTAGAATTAAGGCAGTTCTGAAGGCGAAAGGGGGTCAAACACAGTATTAGTATGGTGTTCCTAATAATCCTTTAGGTGAATGTATAGTAAAGCAAATCCACTTCCTTAGTTTCCTCAAGTCTTCATCCTATCCAGACTGTTCTTGTGACCTCAGTCCCCAGGTAGTGGCCCCAGCCAGTGGCCCTGTGGTCGTGGCCCCTGTACTGTGTTTCACTGGGGTTCAATATTCCTCCTGCACACAATGCAGTGGAGCGACCTGTTGTTTATCATGGCATTGCCGAGACCCCTTGGCACATCGACTAAAAGGTCATAAAAAAATCATGGAATAATAAATAATACCTTTCAACTGGGTATTATGTGTGTAAAGAAAAAATAAGATTTATAAATTAAAGCTTTGTACTTAATTGCCAACTCCTTGGGAGGGAAACAAAGAGTTGAATGCGAGCTTTGTGGTTAAACTTACTATTAAGTCTTCAGACACACTAGCAGCATTATAGAGCTACAGTTGTAGGGAAACATAAGCAAATAAATGATGTCAAAAACGTCAAAGCGAGGCTGTTTAACTGTGAAAACTGCTGACAATGATAAATTATCATTTTATTTTGGCTGGATTATTTCACTTATTAAAAAGACATATACGGCATATAAGTTTACACCCACCGAAGTTGAACTGAACTGAACTGGCAGTCAGGTGCTCTTTCACACAATACGACTATTTAGTGGATGAAATAAAATGTTATGCCTCTCCAATTTCTCGTTCATTTTGCCAAAATGATTAATAATAAATTACACACACACACACACAAGATGATGTCAGTAAAACTCAATAACATATGCACATCAGACAGCATAATGTGAAAAAAAAAAAAAAAAAATATATATATATATATATATATATATATATATATATATATAAATAAATAAATGTCATTGACTTAAACAGGGGTGAACAGAGTTAAAGTGATTGCCTGCACCAAAGGCAGACAGGTGATTCAGATGGTAATCTTGTCATGGGGGTGTTTAGATAGTTACACGTAGCACACTCAAGAATGATTCAACCTTGAACTGAAGTATCTGCTCCCACTGAAAGGAGACCACCGCTACAAGGCTGTCATTGCACTTTGCTACCTACAGCACAGAGAGGCAGACAGGATGCCTGCACTCTAATTCTGAATTCAGATGGTATTATATTAACTGTAGTGCAGTCAGATGTTGACAAGAACATACTTCTTCTGTTTGCTAATGGGACAATAAGACAGTAGATTTACATTTCTCCGTTGCAGGTGTCAGAAATACTACATTAATCAGCTAAGATTAGGAACGTGAGGCTGTTTATAAGGGAAGGGAGGAAATTCCAGAGGCCTTGGACACGGGCAGATTCACTACGCAGACAGCAAACTGCTTTTTATAATATACTCAACTAACATCAGAATTTAACTTGGTATTCAACTAGAAGTATGAAATAATTAAAAAATGCTGTTCAGAGCTCATTGCCTTTCAACCATCAGTAACTGGCGGTTCAGACTCCCATTGTGAATGTTTTGATATCCATATGTTTCCCAGCAAACTGAGGAGATTAAATGAAGACTATATATACATACACACACAAATATACACATCTGAAAGGGTACAAATTGCATGTGTTTTAACAAATATGTATTCAAATTAAAAATGCATAACTCCTTATTTTTTAGACTTTTTGGAGCAGATGAACAACGTGCGAACCTTTCCTGCACACTGACAGCCATTCTCCTGCCGATCGCTGAATGTGTAGAGGAACGAAGAGATTCATTCAGCGCTTTTCTGAACCAATCGCTATCTAAGGGGAAAACAGATCCCAGTCATTCACACCTCTTGGCCACTTTCATCGTAAGGGTAAAGCATGTTAAACAAGTGACACATCACAGGGATCGAGCACTGTGTTGCCTGTAACACTAACAGAGTATTAACGTGTTTGACTGTGGGTGCTGCATTTCGAGTTTTCCACACACGTGGTGGGCAGAGCTGGGTGGGATCTGAGCACCGTGTCAGTAGGCCTGCAGCAGCAGCAGGAATTAAGAGGGAAACATTTGCGGAGGAATTGATTTCCAGACTCTTCCCAAGCTCCAGCCAATTAACAGGGATAAAAAGAGACCCATTTATGGCATTTTCAGGTACTTCCTCATTGCTGTAGAAAATGTGTTGCAGTCTGCAGACCGACTGTTTTTCAATTAAGGCACAACAAACAAACAAACAAATTAATAAGATTATGTGATACACATGCAGGATGTTACCATATAGTTTTTTTTTTTTTAATCAATATTTAAACTTTGTAGAAAGCACCTAGATATTCTTTAAAAAAATAAACAAATGCAGAGCAGAACTTTAGAGATATAACAATAATAATAAATCATCAACCATTATTAATGAATAAATAAAATAAATATAATATGAGAAATGTGATAAAATTAAGATCCAATTTATTTATTATGTTTACATTAGTAAGAATATTAAAAAAAAAAACATTTTAATTGCAATTTTTGTTATTTAAAATACTATTACCAGCTCATAAAGTCAAACAGCAAGGACAGGAAAGGGCCAGTGGGGGGCATTTCAGAAATGTCATAAACGTGTTAGTTAAAAGGAAACATCGATATCTCTTTTTACTGTGTCTGTTAAAGTTTTAAACATATTCAGATTTCTAAATTTAAAAAATATAAAATAAAATCTTCCGTAAAATAAATAAATAAGTTTTATTTTTGCTTCCCATGGCTGCGTTTCAGTGCTGATAGGCAATATGAAGATTTTCTCTTCCAAGCCTTTTTTAATTTAATTTTTTTAAGAAGGGGCACGAACTTTGACGGTCACTCATATCCTCCAGTGCATGCTGAATTTGGGAAAGACTGTCACAAAAGCCAGGATTAGCTCTCTTGTACAGGGTTTCAAATTCAACAACTGCACCATGCAAGTTACCAGTATAAGATTATGATAACAAGATCATGTTCAGTTATAAAAACAAGTGTCCTAAGTTTTCTCATGTCATTTTCTATCCCAGCCCCACTGCAGAGAGAGAAAGGGCCTGTAGAAATGAATGTACGGCTCATTTAAAAGGCAAACCTTTGAACTGGATTCATGGGGTATTTGCATAAGCAGATTTGGGGAAGGAGAATGGACGGGTTCTGCATCTGGTCATTAATATGCCAGCTAATTCCGAACATTGTAAGCCTATTGATGCTTCACTAAAGACTCAAATTCAAGGACAGTTATCCCATTGCTATTGTTTAGGCCTGAACCAGTCTGAACAGTTGTTACAAATTACATACTTAATTGATTTCAAATCTGCTATAAACCGCACAATAGGAAGAAACCTGAATGGAGATCTGCTGTCAGAACTGGAAACTACATCGGCTGCTAATACATTTTGGACACATTTAAAAACACAAACACACACACACACAAACACAGACACACACATATACATATAAATAAGCCCATTCTCTTCCAGTTCATAGAAACTATAACAAATCTATATTAAACCATCCTAGACTACAACTATTAAAAACCTAAAATTAGACAATGAAAATACTTACAAACTTGATTTTTCCAGACCATAACAGAGTAGGAATGTTTGGCAGCAATGAGATAGAAGAAAGCACAAGTACATCAATCAGAGTTCACAATAATGATGCAATTCATACTCTAGAAAAGTAACTACCAATCTCATGTTTACTTGTTGAAACAATTACACAGATCGCCAGATGACAGCAGACTAATATGTAGTTCTTAATTATCTTTAAGTGCTGAAGTGAAATTCGTCGATAATCGCTCAACATAAATATAGTGTGGCAACCTTGTCTCAGATTGCAGCCCTGCAGCCCAGGAAGTTTACAAATAATAAGCACGCCGTCTTTCCAAAGGCTGCCATAAACACATTCATTTTGTTACGAAGCAGGGGAAAGAGAGAGGGAAGAAAAGCAGTGCAATAGCCATTAATAAGCAGTACTGCTTGAAACGGTGCAAACCAGCATCTTGCATAAAGGACATAACATCAAGATGGCACAAAAATGATGCATCTAATTTTGATGTGGTGTTTAAAAGGTGCAGTGAGTTGTAATCACATTTACTGTCTCTTCCACAAGTGCTGTAACTAAATCGCAGGCAAGACTCTTTCTGCAGGCCTGGGCTGCCTCCCCCCCCACCTTTGTGGCTCTCAGTCCCCACTCCAGAGCAGCCATTGTCCCCTGGCCCATCAAGCTATTTGTGCAAGGGCGGCGTATTCTTTCCCTCTCAATCTACAACCCGGAGAGAAGACATCAAAGGAGGGAGAGTTGCGCTCTTTGTGGAGTTTGGTCCCTGACTCTCAACATGCGGTTTTGTGGGTCTGAACATCGGCACTTTTTAACCTATTCTGTTAAGATTAGGCATCGGCTTCAATTGAGCATTAGTGAAACTATAGTAACCAATAATCTGCTTGTTGCTGAATAGAAACTATGTATCTTGTCACACAAGAGCTGTCCGAACATCACGGCCCCAGACAAGTTCCTTTGCCGAGTCTTGGCTGCCTTGACAGGGGCCCAGTCTTTTCACATTGTCACAAAGTGCCAGCCCCCTGTCACCCCCCCACCCCCCTCCTCGCTTTTCACACTGCCACTGCCGTTAATGGTAAATTATATTTAACAAACAGAACAGTGTTTTCCACAGGACGCAAGCATTTAATTATCCTACACAAATGTTTTCATCAAGACAGCAACTGAGCGGCAAGGGAATCGTGACACAAAAACAAAACCGAAACAACATCAACAAAAAAACAATACCAAAAACAAACAAACAAAAAAGAATCGAACTTGGGAAGGCATGGTTTAGAAGCTTAAGAGAGGACATTCTGATTTATTTATTAATTTAATTTATTTATTTTACTTCCAGCATGTGCCTGTTCGGATTGACCACGGAGAAGGAAACAACATGATGCCGCCAAGTTGCTTAACAACTGTGGTTTCATTAAGAGGTGCAAACAGAGCTCCAGGACGCCTGATTGCAGCGCACAGTCAGTCAGATGCTGGCTTCTCCCTAAGCCTAGCAGGAGCTAAGGGCTTCGTGCAGCCCAGCCTTATTACAGTCCTGCTCCTCTAACAACTGGCATTTGCTGTGTTTTGAGCAACTGTTTCCCCAAATCCCAGCTGAGGCAAATCTTCATATTTTCTTTTCATTGATTTCTGAGATGCTACTTTGAAATAATGAAGTCCGGGATTACAGACTTTTATGTCTCATACACGTCGCAACCCATCACGAGCCAGCTGTCATCTGTTTACTACAGGAAAAATAATAATAATATCAAATACACAAGAAAAATATTACTAATAATATAAATATATAACTAATAATATGTAATTCTATATACCCATTTCACATACTGTTTTTGCTGTGCAGTGTTTGAGGAAAGAAAAGGACCCTGTAAGCATATTTTAACAACTGCCTTACATATTTGTATTTTATAAACATGCACTCAAGTTTTACTGAGGTTTAAATAATCATATTAATATATAAATGCAGAAAAGTCTTATAAAACTGGCAAATTACAGTGAGCAAAACTATAAAAAATGTAAACGTATATTTTTTCCAAAGAATCCATATACAAAGAGAGGTGGATTTTAGTACATTTCGGATTGAATATGCAGACTATATGGAAGCTTGCTGCGGGTGAGAACGCCCCCAAATATGTGTTTGCTACATTAAGTGCTTTAATAGTGACCCTGCACAAACTGGCAACTGCCAGCCGTCTGCTTCTGTCTGCTTGGCATATTTGGCCGTTTAGTGGGTACTTGTGAAGATCAAATGAGTTAAGATTGCCCTTCTTAAACAGCAGGGAAAAGGACATCAAAAAGGTGTAAATTTCATTTCCCCAGTTTTGATTAAGTCAAGCATGAAAAGAAATGTAATACTCTCAAGTGGCAAGGGTTTACACTATTGATGTTGTTACTTCTGCTTCAGGAGGCCCAATCAGCCGACAGGGAGCTGAACAAACTAGCCGAGAGTTTTAGGGGAGGCCAGATGGAGGGCTTTGCTGTGTATGAAAAGACAGCTTAGCGCTCGCCTCTTCAATCCCCCTCAATACTGACTGTGTGAAATCCTGGCCCTGGCTACACCCTCCATTTCAGAACTGGTGGCTACCACCATATGGGCCTGTTTAAAAACTCCCATAGGTCGACACAAAGACCTGAATAACACAGTTTTCATATCAAGTATTATTCAAATGAGCCCCTGCCGCCCTCCCCCCCGCTCTACTCCATCCCCCCTTCCGTCTCCCTCCCTGTATCATCAGGGGCTTTGGCTCCATAAGAGTTTGCATTGTTTTAAACTAGTAGACTGTCCTCTGCTTGTTGACCTTACTATAGGATTATGGAATTATTACATTTTACACAAAAACACAGGAAGCATTCTTGTACAAATAATTACATGAGTACAGACACCGTTTTCTATGGAATAATTCTGCTTCACACAGAAACACTCATGGAAGTGTTGCTGTACAGATAATCTGAAGAATATGGGGGAGATAGTTTGTGGTCTTGGGGGAGGAGACATCGTCTCTCCTATTTCACCATTGCCAGAACTAATCGTGTTTTCTCTTTTGTTTATTTTGTCGTCTTTTTTTGGAGGGAGACCGAGGAAGGGCTGTGATAAAATCGTAAGTTCAATTCACTTTGCTTTGATCAGGCAAAATAACTTTACACATTCTTGCCATTTTTTTGGTACAGATGCCCTTTCATAAAATCCAGTCCCCCTTCTTTGAATTTATGCCCCTGCTACTATACAGTGGGCAGCAGAATAGAGTGGCTTTGTAAAGACTTAATAGAATCCTTAACGGTTCCAACAATCCACTCCTATTGAGTTGCATTAAGTAGATATTATTGTGGGACAATAACCTAAATAGCTCAACATCAACCTCATTAGGCATGCAGGCAGGCCCTGAACCATTTTATGGTGCAGTCTATTGTCAGCGCTCACCCCAGGTGAGCATTAAATTGCAAATGATACTCTGAAAGGCAGAGAAGAGAGGGAGAGAATAGGCTGCGCAGAAAGAAAATTGTCTCAGGACACAAGAAAATGAAAGGCAGAAAAGAAACTGCTCTGACCGTAAAAAATTCAATACATCACGGCTTTGGGAGCCCGGATTCCACACTTTCCCCTGCTTTATCTCTGAGCACTGCTGAACGCTGCCATGTAGGGAGCACTCTAAGCCTAATGATAGACTGAAGCAATTACTCTGATTGTTCGAAAAGGCATGGAAACCCTTTTTTCACATTGTGCCAGGGGAAAATTAGCACCATACAGTATGATAACAAAAAAAAGCAAAACAAAATAAATTAAGAAGGAGAACGAGAAAGAAAGACAGAAAAAAAAAGAAAGGAAGATTTTTTTTTTCTTAAATCACTGCTGATGAACTGGATGAGAGAGTCTCGGCTGTCTGAAAGTTTCCAGTAGGTCTATTTCTCACAGAATCAATACACACATCCTCATATAACAACCTCAGCCTAATCGCTTCTCGGATCAACATGTTAATAAAACGGTCTCTAAAGAATTGTTTGTAACTGCAAAGTGTTTTAGCGACTGACATTAAGATGCTGAGAGGCTGAAAATGTATTCCCAGTCAGAGCCCTTCTCTGTCACCTTAGTGGATGAGTAATTGTGCCTTTGCATATTCCTTGTCATAAATGGCAGAAATGAGAGGACCCCGAGGACAGCCCTGGCAAGACTGAAGCCTTGTGAGTGGAGTAAATTAAAACACGGATTAGACCGGGCATGATTGGGGCTGACAAGCAGGGCTGTTGTAACCACATCATGTGCTTTTTTTGCCCATATGGTCTTCACAAAGGCACCATCGTGAAGACCACCTAATAAGTCTGACAAACTAAGAACAGTGGGGCATTTTCTTTTTAACCCCCTCCCCCCCACACCACTGCCACCTCTCTCCCCCTTTCAAAAGTATATAACAGTTCTTCAGTAAATACGTTTTATATATATATATATATATATATATATATATATATATATATATATATATATATATATATATATATATATATATGTATATACCCCCTCAAATAAACATGGTGAGTCAGGTGGCCGTGCACCTTCCTTAAAAAATAAACAAAGAAAAAAACAATAACAATACATGTTTTTATTCATTTATTTGTTTATTACTCTTACAATACTTCTGAAACATCTGAAAAATAAGTGTGCTTGACACTTCAAATAAACATGGTGAATTATATTTCAAATATAAATTTTGTTTGTTTCAGAAAATACATTGGAGACATGCTGCCTCAAACATACATTTTATATATATATGAAATAACATAACTATAGCATCCAATGCAGCTGCCCTGTATTTGTTGTCTATGTAGTATTCCAGCATCTAAACACTTCTTTGATAGTGTGTAACATTCCCCTTCAACAAACAATAAACAAAACAAATTCCACAACACAACAGCGCAGTGGCACTTTATAAGGGAAAAGGGGAAGCACGTTGCTCGTTTTGTTGCCCTCCCCCCACCTTGCGATAAAGAACTCATCATTATCATCACTTTCAGCAGAGAGAAGCATATATATGTCTTCTGAAGTGAACAAGTGTGTGTGTGTGTTTTCCTTAGCAGTAATTACCGTGTAATTACAATATAATTACAAACAATAATAATTTCAGCTTCTGTCACATCTGCAGGAGAGTATTGCACGCCCATGATAATTAGCCTGTATGCTGTGCCCTGTCACTTCAACTGTTCATATTTGAAAGCAGTTTTCAGTCGCCATACTCCCAGGGATAAATAACCTCAGGCATGCAGATAAAAATATCAAAACAACTGTGACTGAGCTTAAAAGGAAACCTGCAACAAAACAGAGAGTGCAGGAGGCAGAACGAGGGTGAGACGAGGAGGCTGGAAAATTCAAAACAGTGGCAGAATGCGTGTTCGCAATGTTGCTTCCTTAGGATGGTTCAACTGCTGTGTTGATTTTTGTTGGGGTTTGTTTGTCTGTTTGTTTGATGCAGGCTGCACTGAATTAAGCCACATTTATAACTCTATTCTCTGACTGAGAATGCACACACATTAAACGGGGATCACATTTAATTCTCATTGGGCAGAATATAAAACGTCAAACTTGGATAAGGGCATCTGCTAAGAAATATAATATCATATCATATAATAATAATACATAAATAAACCAGATTACTGATATTTCTAATATTTAATGACTGCATTTTAAAACAAGTACAATTGTGTCTAATTCCGACCTAGTGCAATTAATTATTTAGACACGCTGGAGAAGACCTGGCTGGTGATGACAATTAAATAAAGGGATCTTCCCCTGCAAATTATTTGGGAGGGGTAGTTACCATCACTTGATGTATATCACCTATACAAAAGACATCTGCAAAGAAGCACTTAAAGGAGAACTATTGTGTGTTATCAGAGGCATACTAATTAAATCCACATTCATTTCCTGTAAAACTCAGATCCC